>NC_080167.1:18315526-18410526 GCF_950295315.1 Erinaceus europaeus
TAAAATTTCGTGGAAGGGGGTTCGGAGGTAGCATAGTGGGTGAAGTACATGCGGCACGAAGTGCAAGGAGTGGTGTAAGGATCCTGGTTCAAGCCCCTGGCTCCCCACCTGCAGGGAAGTTGCTTCACAGGCAGTAAAGGAGGTCTGTAGGTGTCTTTCTCTCCCCTCTCTTTCTTCCCCTCATCTCTTGATTTCTCTCTGTCCTATCTAACAATGACGACATCAATAACAATAACTACGACAACAAAAAATAATAAAATAAAATTTATGTGGAAAAGAGTTCTGCCAATATTTTCCTCTAAGTATCTGATAGTTTGTGGTCTAAGATCCAAGTCCTTGATCCACTTGGAATTTACTTTTGTATTTGGTGAAATATAGTGGTTCAGTTTCATTCTTCTGCATGTTTCAACCCATTTGTTCCAACACCATTTGTTGAAGAGACTCTGCTTTACCCATGTAATAGTCTGGAAACCTTTGTCAAAGATTAGATATCCCATAGGTATGGGGGATTACTTCTGGGCTCTCAATTCTATTCCACTGGTCAGTGTGTCTATTCACTATCCAGTACCAAGCAGTTTTGATGACAACTGCCCTATAATACAGTTTGAGATCTGGGAGTGTGATGCCTCCAGTTCTGTTCTTTCTTCTCAAGATTGTTTTGGCAATTCTAGGTCTTTTCTGGTTCCAGATAAACATTTGTAGCATTTGTTCTATTCTCCTAAAAATGTGGTTGGGATCTTGGTGGAGATAGCATTAAATTTGTAGATGGTTCTGGGTAGAATATTCATTTTGATGATGTTAATTCTTCCAACCCATGAACATAGAATATCTTTCCACTTCTTTGTGTCTTTTTCAATTTCCTTGAGTAGTGACTCATAATTTTCAGTATACAAGTCTTTCACTTCTTTGGTTAGGTTTACTCTTAGATATTTTATTGTTTTTGTTGCTATAGTAAAAGGAATTGATTTCTGGATTTCAACTTCTTCTAACTTAGTGTTTGCATAGAGGAATGCCACTGACTTTGGAATGTTAATTTGTAGCCTGACACCTTATTGTTTTGCCTGATGATATCCAAAAGCTTCTTGCTGGATTCCTTAGGTTTTTCTATGTATACTATCATGTCGTCTGCACACAGGGTGAGTTTGACCTCTTCTCTTCCAGTCTGTATCCCTTGAATTCCTTGCTGCTGCCTGATTGCTATGGCAAGAACTTCCAACATTATGTTGAATAATAATGGTGATAATGGGAATCCCTGTCTAGTATCTGATCAGAGGGGAAATGCTTCCAGTTTTTCACCATTGAATATGATGTTGGCTGTAGGTTTGCTAGAAATAGACTCGACTATCTTGCGGAATTTTCCATCTATTCTCATTTTTTGTAGTGTTTTGATCATAAAGGGATGTTGTATTTTGTCAAATGCTTTCTCTGCATCTATTGATATGACCATGTGGTTTTTGGTCTTTCTTTTGTTGATGAGGTGGATCACGTTGATTGATTTACATATATTACACCAACCTTGCATCCCTGGGATAAACCCCACTTGGTCATGAGGAGCAATCTTTTAATATACTGCTGTATCCAGTTGGCTAGAATTTTGTTTAATATTTTAGCATCTATGTTCATCAGAGATACTGGTCTGTAGTTTTTGGTATCAAAGTGATGTTGGCTTCAGAGAAGCTAGAAGGGAGTAGGCCAGTTTCTTCAATCTTCTGGAACATTTTTAAAAGTAGATGTATTAGTTCTTTGAAGGTTTTTTAGAATTTATTTGCAAAACCATCTGGTCCAGTACTTTTATTTTTGAGGAGGTTTTTGATAGCTCTTTCAATTTCATTAGCTGTGATGGGCCTGTTCATGTTATCTAGTTACTCTTTCTTTTATTTTGGAAGTTTGTAGGTCTCTAGGAAATCATCCATTTCTTCCAGGTTCTCTAGCTTGTTGGCATATAGTTGTTTATAGAAGCCTTGCATAATATTTTGAATTTCTGCAGTGTCTGTTATAATATCTCCTCTTTCATTTACTATCCTATTTATTTGGGTCTTCTCCCTTTTTTGTTTTGTGAGTCTGGCTAAAGGTTTGTCGATTTTGTTCACTCTTATGAAGAACCAACATTTACTTTCGTTGATCTTTTGAATGTTTTTTCGTATTTTCAGTGTTAATGATTTCTGCCCTATGTTTAGTGATTTATGTTCTTCTGGTTGCTTTAGGGTTCCCTTGTTTTTCTTCTTTTTTATCTTTAATATGTGTAATCAGGCTGTTTATTTGTGTTTTTTCTTGCTTCCTAATGTGTACTTGTATGGCTGTGAACTTCCTTCTCAGTACTGCCTTAGCTGTGTCCCAAATATTTTGATATCTTGTGTCTTCATTTTCATTGAACTCTCGAAACATTTTGATTTCTTCCTTTATTTCCTCTTTGACCCAGTAGTTGTTAAGTAGCGTACTGTTGAGCTTTCACATTTTGGGAGTATTCCTAATCTTTTGTCAATTGTTAAGTGTTAGTTTAATTTCACTGTGGTCTGAGAAGATGCTTGGTATGATTTCAGTGCTCTTGAATTGGCTGATGCTGTCTTTGTGGCCTAACATATGGTCTATCCCTGAGAATGACCCATGTGGACTTGAGTAAAATGTGTATTCCAGTTTCTTGGGATGAATAACTCTGAAAATGTCCAACAGTTCTAGTTTATTTATATCCTCAGTTAGCTCCCTCATGTCTTTATTGATTTTCTGCCTGGATGATTTGTCAAGTTGAGAGAGTGGGGTGTTGAAGTCCCCTACTATTACTGTGTTGATGTTAATATATTGCTGTAGCTCTTTCAGCAGATGTTTGATGTATTTAGATGGCTTCTCATTGTGCATAGATGTTAATAATTGTTAAGTATTCTCTATTGACTGATCCTCTGAGCATTAAATAGTGTCCATATCTATTTTTTTCAATTTTATTGATTTTAAAGTCTATCGTGTCCAATATGAGAATAGTTCTTCCTCCCCTTTTTGGTGAGCCATTGGCTTGTGTGATAGTTTTCTATCCTTTCAATTTGAGTCTGTGTTTGTCTTTTTGAGTTAGGTGGGTTTCCTATAGACAGAATATTGTTGGGTCGTGTTTTCTGATCCATCTTCCTGCTCTGTTAAAATATCTATTTTAACGCCATTCTTGTAGATTTTTAGAGTGTTCTGATATATGACATATTTATGGTGATCTGACTGTTTGTAGAAGACCTTTCAGAACTTCTTAACCCACTGTGCTACTGCCTGATTCCCCCTTTCAGAACTTCTTTCAGGGCAGGCTTGGTGATAGTTAATTCTTTCTACTGTTGCTTGTCTGAGAAAGTTTTTATGCCTCCATCTAATCTGAGTGACAGTCTCACAGGATACAGTAGACATGGTTGAAAGCCTTTCTCATTGAGCCCTAGATAGATATCTTGCCATTCTCTTCTGGCCTGTAGTGTTTGTGTGGAGAAGTCTGCTGCTAATCTTATGGGTTTTCCTCTGTAGGTGACTCTTTGTTTTTCTCTTGCAGCCTTGAGGATCCTTTCTTTATCCTTATTCCTTTCAATTCTCAGTATGATGTGTCTTGGTGTCTTTAAGTCTGGGTCAATTCTGTTTGGGACCCTCTGGGCTTCTTGAACCTTTATGTCTTTTATGTTGTCTACATTAGAGAAGTTCTCAGCTATTATGTCCTGAAGAATGCTTTCTTCCTATCCTTCTCTTTCTTCCTCTGGTAAGTCAATAATGCATATATTATTTATTTTGAAGTCATTCCATAGGTCTCTGTTGTTGTTTTCAGTATCTCTTAATCTCTTTTTGAGATCTCTTGCTTTTTTTTAGTTGTCTCTAATTTGTCCTCAATCTTGCTAGTTCTGTCTTCTGCCTCATTTATTCTTTTAAAAAATATTTTATTTATTTATTAATGAGAACTATAGGATGAGTGAGAGAAAGAACCAGACATCACTCTGGTACATGTGCTGCTGGGGATTGAACTCAGGACCTCATGCCTGAGAGTCTAGTCCGTTAGCCACTGTGCCACCATCTGGACCACCGCCTCATTTATTCTATTCTCTCTCCCCTCTACTGTTTTCTGGAGTTCATCTATTTTGTTACCCTGTTCTGATACTGTTTTAGCTTGTTCAGCTAATTTTGTTCTTGGCTCAGCTATTTCAGCTTTCAGCTCTCTAATAACCTTGAGATAATTACTGTTTTCTTCCAGAGTGTCATTGGTTGTTTCTGCATTTCTGATGACAATTCTTTCAAACTCTTTACTCATTCCTGTGATTATTTCCTTAACTAGTGTTTGGATGTTGACCTCATTATTTTGTGCTTCAACCTTTGGGGGGCTTTTAGGTGGACTCTTTTCCTGGTTCATTTCTCCAATATTTCTTCTTGTTGGCTTAGCCATTTTATATAGTATATTAAAATGTTATTATCCTTCTCTCAGTACTTTTAAAATTACTGATCACTCTTGCCTGGATTGAATTGTGTCTTAGTAAGGTAATTAAAGGGTTCACAGTTGTGGCAATTGACAGTTGTTTCAATATCATTTTAATCCCTGAGTTGGAGCACAGTGCCTTAAAAGCCTCTTTTGTTCTTTTTCTTCACTGTAGGCTATGGGAGTCCAAGGGCTTTTAAACTATAAGTAGGCTTCTTAGCTTAATCACTGACTCCTGACCAAGAGATAAAGCAGGGTGGGGCAGAGATAATCCAGTGGTTATGCAAAGAGACTCTCACAGCCCCACGGCTAGGTCACCGAGGTAAAGATCTTCTCCTGAGTTTCCTGGTTAGTTCTCTGTCCCCTGGTGTCAGCACAGGGCCTCCCCTCCAAACCTCCCCTCCACCCCACTGGTCCAGATTCTGAGGGCAGTAGCAATGGAGACTCACAGTTGCATTTGGTGAGTCTTAGGGGAGTACTCTCCTCCCTTCAGCCATCTTTTTGTTGGTGAAAGAGACTGGAGGTGGTGTCTCAACTGGTAAACTGCCGGACTGTTATCATCCACTTAATCTCTCCCTAGGCTCCTCTCTGTCCACAAGCCACAGGTGTTTGCACTCACCGGTGATTTGGTGGGTTCCTGAAGTCCTTCTAGTCCTGTCTTGTTGCGGTCCCAGGTGCTCTCCTTTGGTATTCCTAGTTGACCCGGGAGAGGAGAGGAGAGAAATTCAGCTGTTGTTGCTCTGTAGCCCCGCCTCTGGAAGTCACCAACTTTTCTTCATGAAGCTGCTTGAAAGTTGTCAGTCACAGCTACCTCTGAAAAGCATATTCTCTGATGTTCTGGAAGTACAGAGACCAATTTTATTTATTTATTTTTTGTTAATTACTACTATTATTTTTTTTTACCAGAGCACTGATGTCCTCTGCTTTATGGTGGTGTGGGGGATTGAACCTGGCACTTTGAAGCCTCTGGCATGAGAGTCTCTTTGCGTAACCGTTATTGCTATTTTCTCCCATCCCAGTGTATAAAATTTATAAGCCTGGACCTCTAGCCAGTTTCTTCCTAATAGATATTTATTTCATATTTTCATTTGCGTAGGCAAACACATACATAGTTTTGTTTTTATTCCTTCTGTGAGGCACTGGGTTGTGGAGTACCATCCTGAAGAGATGGAAAACCAGGTGCTTTCTGACATGTTCTACTGGGAAGCTGGCTTAAAAATGGAGACCCCCCCCCCAAATCTTCATCTGCACTATTCCAGTCTTTAGGCTCATGATTAGTCAACAATTTGTTTGGCTTTATATGTTAACTCTCTTTTCAGCCACCAGGTTCCAGATGCTAGCATGATGCCAACCAGACTTCCCTGGGCAGATGACCCCACCAATGTGTCCTGGAGCCCCTGCTTCCCCAGAGCCCCACCCCACTAGGGAAAGAGAGACAGGCTGGGAGTATGAATCGATCTGTCAATGTTCAGCGGGGAAGCAATTACAGAAGCCAGACCTCCCACCTTCTGCATCCCACAATGACCTTGGGTCCATACCCCCAGAGGGTTAAAGAGTAGGAAAGCTATCAAGGGAGGGGAGGGGATAGGGAGTTCTGGTGGTGGGAATTGTGTGGAGTTTTACCCCTCTTATCCTATGGTTTTTGTCAGTGTTTCCTTTTTATAAGTAAAAATTAAAAAAAATACTCTTAATTTTTTTTTTTTTGTTCATGGAGCTTCAATGCTCCAGATGCCTTTTTTCATATATATGAAGAGAGAGAGAGAGACAAAGAGGCAGAGTGTTAGAGTGAAAGAGACCACAGTGTTGAATCTTCCTTCAGTGCAGTGGAGACCGGCCCTTAACCTGGGTGGTGCACATGGTTAAGCAGTGCACTACCCAAGTGACTTATTCTGCCGGCCCCAACCCTGTTAGCTAAGTGTAACTGAGCGGTGTGGAGAAGAAGAATCATGAGGAGCCTGGAGAATGTAAAATAGGGAAGTCCGAGAGGGCTTTCTTGCAGAGGTGGTGTCACACTGAGAACTCCCTGTTAAGTGGGGGGTCACTTAGAGGCAGAAGGACTCAGTTCGCTCTTGAGTCTCTATGTTCACAAAGGCACATTGACAATTGTCTGGTTACTTTTGCCAGTGCACCAGACAGTGTGTTTTCACCAGTGTTTGTGGAAATGTTTTGAGCCTTCGATGAATAAGGATTGGATGTTGCTTTTATGTGTTCATGCTGGATTGTGATAGGGCAGTCTTTTCTAGAAAGACTTCTTAGTTAAAAAAAAATATATATATATATATATGGACTTTCTTAGGTGGCTAACCATAACTAAAGATAACCACCACTAATGATCTTTTGCCCCTTTTCTGGATGAAAGCCTGACCTCTAACCACTGGTGGATACACTTATGTTGCTATTGGCTTATTTTTAAAAAAATTATTGTTATCTTTATTTATTTATTTTTAATTATCTTTATTTATTTTAAATTTTTATTTATAAAATGGAAATATTGACAAGACTATAGAACAATAGGGCTACATTCCCACACAATGCCCACCATCAGAATTTCATATCCCTTCCCTTCCCTCGATAGCTTTCTCATTCTTTATCCCTCTGGAAGTATGGACCCAGGGTCATTATGGGGTGCAGAACGTGGAAGGTCTGGCTTCTGTAATTGCTTTCCCGCTGAACATGGTTGTTGACAGGTCTGACAGGTCGATCCAGACTCCCAGCCTGTCTCTCTCTTTCCCCAGTGGGGCAGGGATCTGGGGAGGCAGGACTCCAAGACACGTGCTGGGGTCCTCTGCCCAAGGAAGTCAGTTGGGTTGGCATCCTGATATCATCTGAAATCTGGTGACTGAAAAAGAGTTAAGATATAATGCAGAACAAATTGTTGACTAATCCTGGACGTAAGGGCAAGAATTTTGATTGAACCACCCTCAAAGCCTTATGTCCAAGACTCAAGGGTCCATGTTAAGGAGTTGATTAGCTTCAGTTCAGGATTGGGATTCGGGACCCAGGAGTAGAGATTTCCTCTCAGAAGCTAACTGTTCCCCACAGTGTTTAGACTATAGTTTTGAGATCATCTTCTTCAAGCCACTCTAACTCTTTGGAGATTGTAGGAACTTAGCTCCCAGATTTTAAGTACACTGCAAGCAAGAGAACTACTTCTGAGCTAACTAAAGCTTCCCCTTGGTAACACCCCCAATCTTCTCCTGACCCAGACCGCTTAACCCAAATCTTACTTGGAGGAAAATGGGGTTTCATTGGTGGTGAGATATTTTTAAAGAGCAATATGCACTGTTCAGTGTTAGCTGGGGCTCCGTGGGGACCCACATGTGGGCCGAGCTGCTGTGTCCTTTTATTGCCTCCACAGGATTTATTGCCGCAATAGGATCTGCCGGTAATGAGATGTGTTTAGAGTGTGGCGTGCATTTCAGGATTGAATTTCTTCTCCCCTTTTGTGATAAACACTGTTAGTTGTTTATAGATTTCCCCCTCTTTGTGGGGATAACTTTTCACCTTTTTTTGTTTGTTTTGATTTGCAAAATCAATTTTACTCCTGCTACTTTTTCTGTCTTTGTGACTGTGATTGCCTTGGCTGATAGTTTCTGGAAACCCAGGACTGTGCACAAGAGGAAAAATTAACAGGGGAAATGCCCAGATACTTGGCAGTATAGTCATGGGAGTCTCATCTCTTTCTGGTTAGAAGGGCTGTTCTGACCCACCACCTGTTCTGCCCTGGGAGGTAGAGCCTGAGGGCTGGGTCTGGAGGGATTACTTCCTTCCCTACTTGGCCTAGGACAGTCATGGTCATTTTCTGTCCATTTAAATGCTTGACTTGATGTCAATGGTGCCCAATATTCACCAGCAGCCAACTGAACTCCTTCTCAGTCAGGAGCAGCCTGTGCTGGGAGCAGGACACCAGGAATTGGCAGCCTAGAGATGAGAGAGGACCCTTTGGATTTTCTCAGTCAAATGCCTGCTTGTGTGTGGGTCCCCTTTTTCTTTAACTCTTGGATTGGGCATGAGGCAGGACATAGCAAGGGCTCCTCATGTATGTGGTTTAAACGCTTCATGGCATCAAACTCTTTTAGAGTCTCACTGGTCTATTCTAGATCTTTTTAAATTTTTTAAAAATTATTATTTTTTTATTATTGCCAACAGGGTTATCTCTGGGGCTTGGTGCCCACACAACTGATTCACCATTCTTGGCAGCAGCTATCTCCCTTCCTCCCTTCCTCCCTTCCTCCCTTCCCCCTTCCTCCTTTCCTCCCTTCCTTCCTCCCTTCCTCCCTCCTATCCTTTTCTTCCTTCCTACTTTCCTTCCTTCCTCCCTCCCTTCCTTTTTTTTCCCTTTTACTTGATAGGACAGACAGAAATTGAGAGAGGAGGAGAAAATAGAGGAAAGAGAGATACATATAGCACTGCTTCTCTGATCATGAAGCTCCCCCCGAAGGTGGGGGCTGGAGGGTTTGAACCCAGGTCCTTGTGCATAGTAATATATGTGCCAGGTCCACCACCACCTGGCCCCAATGTAGACTTTTGAGCATATCCTTAGCACCCACTGCAGGATTGGGCACTGAGCAGGTGCTTAGCAGCTGTTGACATGGGAGCTTTCTGCTCTCACCAAGCAGAGCCAATCTGAACATACATCAAACATCATTTACATTGTGCGTGAAGTGAGGGGTGCAGCCAGCAGCAGTTTTGGGGGACTCTGGTACCGCTTTGTGCAATTTCCCAGTTGCCCTGAGGATGACTTTTGGAACTGATTTCTAGGCCAGCCTACAAGTACTGGCCCAATAGCAGTCAGCCTCAGAGGCACAGGGTGATTAGTTACCTCACTAAATAACACGTATGATCTGGTCTAACGATAGTCATTTTGCCATGGAAAAGAACTATGGTGTTTTCCATGTCACCATGTCTCGTTAATGAGACTCTGCTCACTTTGATTGACTGGACTCTGTGGAACCCTTCGGTTCGAAATGATTTTCTCATGTTTGAAAGTCATTTATAGAAGAGGAACAATTCCAGACTGTCTTTCAGAGACAAGAGTTGTGTTGAGGATAAACCTGGGTCTTAGGACTTGACTGTGCAAAAAAAAAAAATCTATCATCCCTGCCTCTTCAAGACAGTCTCCCACTGGCAGGGCAGAGTTCTGTGCCTGTGTTCTAGCTTTGCTTGGCTGGCCAAAGACCAGGGATTTGACATTTGTGCAAAATATGTAGGTTTGTTCTTCTATTTGTAGGTAACCCGAGTGCCTGTTGTGTACCGGGACTATGGTTTCTAGGAATCCAGTGGGAAGTAGGGTGAGTCAGTATGAGGAGGAGACTCATGAGGTATTTATATTCTCATGGACACAACAGACAGCAAGCGCCTACGCGAGCAAAGAGCGGAGAGAAGTGAGTGATGGTTCTGTGATGATGTCAAATGTCACTGAGACCATTAGGAGGGGGAAGGGCACCAGGGAAGTCCTCCCTGAGAATGGCCATCTTGAGAAATGGTGACAGGAGAGCGCAATAAAGGGGCCAGATCTGCACATTTTGGAAGAAGAGTTTTTTGAGGGCTGGATGGTGGCACACTCGGTTAGGTGCACATAGTACTTTTAAATACAAGGACCCATGCAAAGATCTGGGTTCAAGCCCCCAGCTCCCACCTGAAGCAGATCTGCAGGTATCTCTCTCCCTCTTTATCTCCCCTTCACTCTCAATTTCTCTCTGTCCTAGCCAATAAAATGGGAAAAAAATGGCCACCAGAAGCAGTGGATTCATAGTGCCAGCACCGAGCCCCAGTGATAACCATGAGGCAAACAAACAAACAAACAACAAAAAAACCAAGGTTTTTTTTTTTCAGGCAAAGTAAAGTCCAAAAGCACAGCCATGCAGGAATGTCTCCTCAAGTGCTACCTGGCTCTTAAGTTCAGAGATTTGTCTGTCAACTATTTTGAACTGTCCCACAGACCTTCATGTCTGGTGACCTTTTGTCTTGGGTCTAAATTTTATATGTTAATAAAATTCAGTACCTATTTGTACTAGCAACCCTACTCTTTATAAGGTGTTACCCACTTCTTCTCTTGGCCCTTTGCTTCGTGGTTTGTGTCTCTATCCAGTGCAATTCAATTTGGAAATCACCCTCCTCCGTCCCACCTGTTTTCTTACTTTTCTGATATGCGTTCAGCAGAGGAACAAGGGAGTTCTGCAGAAACCACATGTAGATTCCCATTCTTTCTCCTCACCTAATAATCCGAAAATTGCCTTAAAACATTGCAATTTAAGATTGTAATTTCCCCATAATTTTCAGTAAGTTCGAATGATGAAAACTGTAGGCTACTTTTAACTAGTCTAGACATTATTCTAATTGATGAAGTCGATTAAGGGAACATGGCAGCTACTTAATAATTCATGCCTTCAGCAGGTAAGGCACTCACTTTTCTCATGCATACGTTATGCCCTTGTGATCTGCCTGGTGTTCAGAAATGAACTCCTCAGAGACAATGTCTTGTGTGACTCCATCTGTCACTGAAGAGTTGACAGGCAGGAAGGAGTCTTTGAATCTGGTTCACATCATCCCTGGCTGGCCTGGACCTGGCTTCCCACCACCACCTGCGATCTGGTTGGACTGACTTTGGCTCCTAGTCTCACTTCCAGCAATCATTCTTCTTCAGAATAATTGCAGTCTTCTCATATTAGTCACTCAAAAGCTTACTCAGTTCATCCATCAAGAGGGACATCTGGCCAACTTCTTAATCAGGACTTCTGGTCATCCACTTGCTGAACAACAGTTTATTTTGATTATTGAGGATTTTTTTCCCAACACTATAAAATTTTATACCCTAATCTGGAATGAGCAGACTTTGGTGCTGGCTGAAGGACTCCTTTTTTTCCTGATGGCCCTTGTTGTGTGAAAGTGTCATGGTCACAATATTGTCTTAATTTAATTATTAGTTCAGGTCAGTGTTTATGTGGTCTTTAAAAAACTATATGGAGGTTGAGGGGGTGACTCAATAGTACAGCACTTGGTTTTGATCCCTGGCACCATATGAGAGAACAGTAAAGACAAATGAATCTCTATAGAGAGGTTCAACAGTTATTTGGTCTGTCTATCTGTCTGTTTTTCTACCTATCTCTAATAAATAAATCAGATAAAAATATGTGAGCTCAGCTGTATAACATATGTGCTACATGCATGAGGTCCTTGGTTCAATCTCTGGAACTCTATTAAAAAACAAATAACTTGGGCAAGGGTAGATAGCATAATGGTTATGCAAAGAGACTCTCATGCTTGCAGCTCTAAAGCCCCAGATTCAATCCCCGACACCACCATAAGCCAGAGCTGTGCAGTGCTCTGGTATTCTCCCAGTGTCTTTCTCTCTCTGCATCCCTCAAAAATAAAATAAATAAAATACTTAAAAATTATTTAAAAAATAACCTGTATCCATGATGAGGCAAAGAAGGTGAGTTTACCTTTTTTTAATAGCTGGGTAGTAATCCATTGTGTATATAGACCACAACTTTCTCAGTCACTCATCTGTTGTTATTGGACACCTGGGTTGCTTCCAGGTTTTGGCTATTACAAATTATGCTTCTATGAACTTAGGTATACACAGATCTTTTTAGATGGGGATGTGTGGTTCCTTAAAGGAATCATGTGTGGTCTGGGAGGTGGCACGGTGGATAAAGCGCTTGACTCTCAAGCGTGAGGTCCTGAGTTCAAGTCCCAGCAGCACATGTACCAGAGTGATGTCTGGTTCTTTCTCTCTCTCCTCCTATCTTTCTCATCAATTAATAAATAAAATATTTAAAAAAAGAAATCATGTTAAGTGAGAAAAACCAGAAAGAGAAGGGTGAATATGGGATGATCCCACTCATAGACAGAAGTTGAAAAATAAGGACAGAAGGGGAAGCACAAAGCAGAACTTGAACTGAATGTGGTGCATTGCATCAAAGTCAAAGACTTGGGGGTAGGGAGGGGGGTGTTCAGGTTCTGCAACATGATGGTGGAGGAGGACCTAGGTTGGGGGGTGGGTTAGAGTGTTATGTGAAAAATGGAGAAATGTAACACATGTACCAACTACTGTATTTTATTGTTGACTATAAACCCCAATAAACAAAGAAAAATCTCAAAACCACTGACTTCCAGATCTGTGATATATAAACAATAAACTCTCACTCTTAGGCCCTATTAAACGTTCCTTTTCTTATAGCAAAAAGCATCCCAACTAATAAAATATTCATGAATATCAAAAAGTAATATAAAGCAAATAAAAATTGCTTGGAGGAGTCACAGAGAAATATGTAACCAGACATCCTCCATTGCTCATTCCCTCCTATCCAGACAGATTTACTGTCTCTTCCAGTCGTCTCTAACCAGCCAATCAATATCTAATGAAAAGAAAATAGGAAATCCCGACCCAGACCGATGAAAGACACCACGAGAAAGAGTTGCTGGTCTCTTTATCTGGTTTAACTTTCAATCACATAAACTAGAGACTAGGGTCTGCTTACAAGCAGTTCTTCTTAATTCAATGATGAAGTGATTTCTTTTTTTGTTGTGCAATCGTATAGCCAGATGAAGCAAATAAAGGACAGAAGGAGTAGACCTACAGTCCTGTCTCTCTAATCCGAGAGATGATTCTTTTTTAATATATATACATATATTTATTTGTTTATTTACTCCCTTTTGTTGTCCCTGTTGTTTTATTGTTGTAGTTATTATTGATGTCGTTGTTGGATAGGACATCGAGAGATGGAGAGAGGAGGGGAAGATGGGGAGAGAAAGATAGACACCTGCAGACCTGCTTCACCACCTTTGAAGTGACTCCCCTGCAGGTGGGGAGCCGGGGGCTTGAACCAGGATACCTAAGCTGGTCCCTGTGCTTTGAGCCACGTGCACTTAACCCACTGCGCTACTGCCTGACTCCTGAGATTATTCTTTCTTTCTCCCTTCCTCCCTCCCTCCCTTCTTTCCTTCCTTCCTTCCTTCCTTCCTCCCTCCCTCCCTTCCTCTTTCTTTCTTTCTTTCTTTCTTTCTTTCTTTCTTTCTTTCTTTCTTTCTTTCTCTCTCTCTCTCTCTCTCTTTCTTTCTCTCTCTCTCTTTCTTTCTTTTCTTTCTTTCTTTCTCTCTCTCTCTCTCTCTTTCTTTCTTTCTCTCTTTCTTTCTTTCTTTCTTTCTTTCTTTTCTTTCTCCCTTCCTCCCTCCCTTCCTCCCTTCCTTCCTTCCTCCCTTTCTTTCTTTCTTTCTTTCTTTCTTTTTCTTTCTCTCTTTCTTTCTTTTTCTTTCTTTCTCTCCTTCCTTCTTTCTTTCTTTTTCTCCTCTCTCTCTCTCTCTCTCTCTCTCTCTCTCTCTCTCTCTTCCTTTCTTTCTTTCAGTTCTTAAAGGGAGATAGCACCTGCAAGCCAGCTTGGATAATACCAGGTGCCTGACTCTCTGACCATTCTTCTGGTCCATGTGTGGGCACAGGTGAATGTCTACATTAAAGTGATGTACTTCCACATTCTGTGTTGTCACTTAGTGTCCTATCCTCAACACTTTCTGTGTTTTACCATGTTCCTGAACACCTGGCCCTCTTTATTTGCTGCTGGCTTCTCTCTATGGAGTTACCATCACTTAACTACTTTTTTACTGGGCAGTCAATAGTTGAACTTTGATTCCTTGTAGCCTGTTCATCTTCTTTCTTCTTATTTTTTTTCCTGGCTGTCACAGCAAGTCATACTGTGTTATGAGGCTACCTTTCCTTCCTTTTGGTCCACCTTGTTTGGGAATGGGGGCCAAACCATTCCCCACTCACACTGCGGCTACTCATGGCTTCATTCCTCTTGACACTGTAGTTAAACACTTGGCCATGCCACCTTGTCTTGTCATTGCCACTTTAACACGGGGCTTTCCTGAGAACAGTTTGTAAAAGGAGATCCTCTGTTTATTGGGGTTTCCAGTAACAGGATGGGTGGGGGGGGGCTCTAGACTGATCCCTAAACATGAAAAGGTCCTGTTTAAACACAGAGTCCTGGGGATACTGTTTGAACACAAAGTCCATTTTTTCCACATTTTGTAGCAAAAGTTTATATATTCCCTTTTGTTCTTTTATTTATTTATATTATGGTAAAAAAATCTTGTCACATCAACTTGCCCAGTTAACCATTTGTAAATATATAACTTAGTAGTGTTAACTGTATATACTAAGTGCAACGTAGTTCTAGATGTTTTTTTTAGCAGAACTCAGCTCTGGCTTATGGTGGTATGAGGGGTTGGAACCTGCCATTTTGAAGCGTCAGACATGAAAGTCTCTTTGCATAACCATTATGCCATCTCCACCCTCTCCACCCTTATGGCTTATTTATTTATTTTATTGCCACTAGGGCAATAAATCTCTTTCTCCTGGTAGCTGTTCCACCCTCTGCTCCCGTTTTTTCTTTTTCTTTTTTTTTTTTTTTTGGTCTTTATTTGATAAGGTAGAGAAGAAATTGATAAGGGAGGGGGAAACAGAGGGACAGAGACAGAAGAGAGGCACTTGCAGCATGACTCCACCACTCACGAAGTATCCCCCTCTTTCTTTCTTTTCTTTTCTTTCTTTTCTTTCTTTCTTTCTTTCTTTCTTTCTTTCTTTCTTTCTTTCTCTTTCTCCCTTCCTCCCTCCCTTCCTCCCTCCCTTTCTTTATTTTTTCTTTCTTTCTTTTTCTTTCTCTCTTTCTTTCTCTCCTTCCTTCTTTCTTTCTTTTTCTTCTCTCTCTCTCTCTCTCTCTCTCTCTTTCTTCCAAGAATAGGGGCTTGAACCCAGATCCTTGTGCGCAGTTAACCTGTGCACATAACCAAGTGTGCCACTACCCGACCCCTTAGAATATTCTCATCTTGAACATACAAACGCTACACTAATCACAATCCTACTTTTCCTTTCTTAGAATCTGACAATGTTGGATAGCCATCTAAATGGAAAATCATGCGATACATTTGTTTGTGTGTGTGTCTGACTTATTTCACAGAACATTCTGCCCTCAAGATTTATTCATGACACCATAGGTCAAAGGATTTCCCTCTCTCTTTTTTGGCCTGAGTAACACCCTACTGTGTGTATCTACTGCTTTTTCTTCACTCATCATTTATGGATGTACATTTGGGTTGCTCCCCCCTTAGCTGTTGTGCAATAAACATGGCTGTGCATGTTTGCTATACCTCACCAAGATCCTGTTTTCAGTTTGTGAGTAAATACCCGGAATTATTATATGGTCAATCTATCTATCTTCACCATATGTATATATACATATATACTATATGTACTGTCAATGCATGGAGAACATATTCACTATATATGTTCACTATATAATACACATGCATATATGTATGGTTTCTTTTTTTTTTTTTTTTTTGCCTCCAGTGTTATCACTGGGGTTTGGTGCCTGCACCATGAATCCACTGCTCCTGGAAACCATTTTTTCCCATTTTATTGCCCTTGTTGTTGTTATAGCTGCTGTTATTGTTGGCTGGGACAGAGAGAAATCGAGAGAGGACGGGAAGACAGAGAGGGGGAGAGAAAGACACCTGTAGATCAGCTTCCCTGTTTGTGAAGTGACCCCCCCATCCCCACGTGTGGGGAGCCGGGGGCTTGAACCAGGATCCATATGCCTGTTCTTGCTCTTTGTGCCATGTGCGCTTAACCCGCTGCCCCCGTCTTTTTTTTTTGAAACTCCTTGTTTTTATACATTCCTACTAATGGTACACCAGGGCTCTGAATTTTCTGCAACCTCTCAACACTTGTCAGTCCCTCCTTTTTGTTTGTTTGTTTGTTCTGCTTTTTTATTCTTTCTTCTTTTGGACAGCAGCTGTCTAACACATGCATCATTGTGACTTGATTTGCATGTCCCTGATAATTAGTGAGGCTGAGCATCTTTTCATGTGAATGTTGGCCTTTGATAATTATATATATACACATATATATTTACTTATTTATTAGTGGATAGAGACAGAGAGAAATTGAAAAGGCTCAGGGGGAAGTAGAAAGGGACAGAGACAGACACCTGCAGTTCTACTTCACCACCCGTGAAGCTTCCCTCTGCAGGTGGGAACCGGGGGCTTGAACCTGGGTACTTATGCACTTTCATGTGAGCACTAAACCTGGTGCCCCACTGCCTGGTGCGCTGATAATTTTTATGTTATTTTATTATTATTATTTTGGGAGAAAATTCTAGTCAAGCCCTTGACCCCTCCCGCTTTTAATGGCCGTACTATTATTTTGCTGCTGTTGAGTTGTAGGGATACTTGATATATCCTGGGTATCAAATCCATTCCAGACAAGTGGTTTGCAAATCCATCCCCTCCCACTCTGTCCTCTGGCTGTTCTTTCACTCTGGGGATTTTTTCTTTGCTGCAGATTTGATTCCTTCACCTTGGAAGCCAGGGAACACCCGTTCCTGCTTCAGCTTGGGGCTCTTGGCTGCCCACTCAGTGTCTCTTACCTTCCACATGAGAAGCAGCTTGTTCTAGCTGTTGCCATTTGAGGAGAGAATTTTCAGTCACTGTCTCCTATGGCACAACCACCTGGCAGTTAGCTGTATGTTTAGTTGTAAAACAAAACTATACTTTCTCTTTTAACAAATATTTATTCATTTGTTTTGGATAGAGATAGAAATTGAGAGAGAAGAGGGAGGTAGAGAAGGAGAGAGACAGAAAGACGCCTGCAGGACTGCTTCACCTCTCCTGAAGCTTCCCCCCTGCAAGGGGAACCAGGGGCTTGAACCTGGGTCCCTGCACAGTGTAATATGTGTACTCAATTAGTGTGCCACATCCAGCCCCAGTATACTTCCTCTTACTTCCCTGAGAGAACTGTGTGCCGCTTGCTAGAACGAAGAAGCCAATACCATTCACCCTGCTTTAGAGCCCAAGCCTTCATCCACACACCCTAGAAAGCTCTCTCTGACCTGTTGGAAGGACAATTGCTCTAGGAAATGTTGTCCAACAGTAGGCATCAGCAAGGCAGGGAGGCCGTGTAGCTCCTCAGTGTTGAAATCCGATTTGCTTTGCTTCCAGTGGCCATTTTTTAAAGTGCAGCTGGGAAATCCTGTTAGCTGGTTCCATCTGGCACCTGTGTCCTGGACTGTACCTGTGGATTGTGATGGCATGGTAGTGCAGCAGGTTAAGCGCATGTGGCGCGAAGCTCAAGGACCGGCGTAAGGATCCTGGTTCGAGCCCCCGGCTTTCCACCTGCAGGGGAGTCACTTCACAGGCGGTGAAGCAGGTCTGCAGGTGTCTGTCTTTCTCTCCCCCCCCCGTCTTCCCCTCCTCTCTCCATTTCTCTCTGTCCTATCTAACAACAGCAACATCAATAATAACTACAACAACAACAACAAAAAAACAAGGACAACAAAAGGGAATATATATATATGCAGTTACCAAGAGGATGCTGGATTAGTTTACGAGACCCAGAAGTCAAGGCCCAAATCAAGGTATTTTATTTATTTATTTACTTCCACCAGGGTTATCACTGGGGCTTGGTGCTGGCGCTCTGAATTCACTGCTCCCAGCAGCCATTTTTTTCTTTTCTATTTTTTTTTATTTTTAATTTTTTATCAATTAGAGAGGCATTTGGCATGGGGGAGACAAAGAGGGTGAGAGGAAGACAGACACCTGCTTCACTGCTTGTGCAACATCCTCCCTGCAGGTAGGGCTCAAACCCAGGTCCTTGCTTATGGTAGGTAATAGGTGATACATGCACTCAACCGGGAGTACCATGACCCAGCCCCCTAAGGTATTTCTTTTTCGTTTTTAACTAAAAATGGAAGGTTTTATGGCAGAAAAATAAGACAATGATTAATAATAAAAGAAAGATTTCCTCAAAGTAACTGTCCATTAAGCAGAATGGGAGACCTCATGATGAAGATTGTAAAAAGAAGTTGTCTGGGGCTGGGTAGTGGCACACCTGGTTGGGCACACATGTTGCAGTGTGCAAGGACCTAGGTTCGAGCCCCTGGTCCCTACCTGCAAGGGGAAAGCTTTGCAAGTGGTAAAGCAGTGTTGAAGGTGTCTCTCTATCTCTCTCCTTTCTCTGATTTCTCTTCCCTCTTGATTTCGGGCTGTTTCTATTCAATAAATAAGATTAAAAAATAAAAAATAAAAAGAAGTTGTAATATATATGTGTATACATAAATATATTTGTAAGTATAACAAAAATTATGGGTATAATATATGGTTATAATATGTATATGTTTATATGAATTAACAGATGAGCAGTTAAGGAAGTGGTTCAACTCAAAATAGAAGGCATTTTAAACTAGTGATTTAATGCTGATTTATAAAATTAGGGGATGAGAGGGTTACAATTCCACATTGTTCCCACCACCAGAGTTCTGTGTCCCTATTCCCTCCATAGGAAACTATAGTAGTTCTCCCAAGGTCACAGATATGGTTGACTATTATTTCTATAACTATTTATCTATATTTATATATACATTTGCCTATTTTTTTATGGTCCTGCCTTCTCTTCCTTTCTAAGTCACACCTACACCTATTACTACTTCCAAATGTCCTTCTTTCCCCCTCTTTCCTCCTCTTTCTAGGATATTTCTAACTCTCAAGGAAGGAATTCCTGGAAACTCATGATAAGATTCTGCCTTCAATATGGTCTCATCCCTCAATCTTAAGCTCTTTGGTCTTTTAACTCATTTACCAAATAGAAATCGGGTTACCTCTTTGCTTGTCCATGGGCTGGCTTTCCTAAACTTGGATGCCTATCTGATCTGAACATTCATGTGTTCATTACATGTGGGTGCACAGGTGTGGGTTGGTGGGAAGAACTCTTAAGCACAAGCAATTGCTGGAGTTCTAGCACATGGAGTTTTTTGTTGTTGTTGTTGTTTGTTTGTTTTTGTTTTTTAAAGCAGAGCACTGCTTATCTCTGGCTTGTGGTGGGGCTAGAGCTTGTACCTAGGACCTTGGAGCCTCAGACATGAAAGCCTTTTTTCATAACCATTAGGCTATGTCCCTGACCGTATGAAGAATTTTTCTTAGGCATGTGGGCTACAAGCTGAGCAGATACTCTGCAAGTGTCCTGTCACTTTTGGGCTCCTTTTGTTGGGTTCCCTCATCTCCTCTGTTGGCCAGGGCTGGGCTTGGGTTACCCCTCATCCATCTCTGCGTCCTATTGTAGTGGCTTCTTGATTTTCTTCCTTCTGTCATGAGCAGCAGTGGCAGGACCTAAATGGAGATGTCCTAAATGAATTGACCACGGAGGGGTGCTATGACCAGTACTCAGTCAATCGGACTGTCCTGGGAGGCTGAAAAGACTTGGTGCAGGTTGGATGAAATTATATGGGCATTTTCATGTTGCCTTGCCAGTCAAGCCTCTTCCCAGCTTCCCAGAAATGCCCTGATTTCTCATACCTATTTCCCCCATTTTTCCTTTTTTTTTATTTAATTTTCTATTTATAAGAAGGAAACATTGATAAAACCATAGGATAAGAGGGGTACAACTCCACACAATTCCCACCACCAGAACTCTGTATCCCATCCCCCTCCCCTGATAGCTTTCCCATTCTTTATCCCTCTGGGAGTATAGACCCAAGGTCATTGTGGGATACAGAAGGTGGAAGGTCTGGCTTCTGTAATTGCTTCCCTGCTGAACATGGGCGTTGACTGGCTGATCCATGCTCCCAGCCTGCCTCTCTCTTTCCCTAATAGGGTGGGGCTCTGGGGAAGTGGAGCTCCAGGACACATTGGTGGGGTTGTCTGTCCACGGAAGTCTGGTTGGCATCATGCTAAGCATCTGGAACCTGGCGGCTGAAAAGAGAGTTAACATATAAAGCCAAACAAATTGTTGACTAATCATGAACCTAAAGGCTGGAATAGTGCAGATGAAGAGTTGGGGGGGGGTCCTCCATTCTGTAGATAGCTAGTAGGCATATTTTAGTTATATTCCAAAGGACCTGTGGCTATACTAGTTTTTTTGGTTTTTTCTCTGAGCCTGAAATCTGATATGCAGGTGGATTCAAGTTATTGTATGGAGAGATAATGTCATGGCTAGAAAAGGAACAGAAAGCTGGATCAGGGAAGAGAGTAGCTCCCTACTATGGGAAAGGGGTATAAATATTGTTGACTGTAAACCCCATAAGTTTGATTTGGTCTGGGGCCCATACTCAGCTTAGAAGCCTATGTGACCTCTGCATCCTTGTAGATCTGAGCTCACATTCTGTGGTCATGAGTAGAAACATTCCAAGCTGCCCCAATATCGACCTATCTTCTTCAGGTGTAACATAGAGCATGTTGTCCAGCTTTCCTTTGGAGGATGGAACATTCTCTACTGTTGTTGATCCAAGTTTAGGGCAAGATCCTATGGGGAGCCTTGATAGAGAGTATGGTTTTGTCAGTGTTTCCTTTTTATAAATAAATAATAATAATAATAAAAGAAAATGGCTTGTAAGCCTTGCTTGGGAGGGAAGATTCTTTGTCAGGAAGGAAAAATGGCACTGAGGATCCCTGGGCTGTGTTCACAGAGGCTGATGATAGTCTTGGTCATTGTCCAGAAGTTCTCGCTCAAAGAAGACAAAAGGACTTAAGAAATGACCACTTTGAAGGGCTGGGTGGTAGTGAACCTGACTGAGGGGACATGTTACAATGAGCAAGGCCCCAGGTTTGAGCCCCCAGTCCCCAGCTGTAGGAAGAAAGCTTTGCCAGGGGTGAAGCAGTGTTGCAGGTGTCTCTCTGTCTGTCTCCTTCCCTATCTCCCTCTACCCTCTCAATTTCTGGCTGTCTCTGTCCAATAAATAAATAAAGATAAAAAAAAGAAATTTAGCAAGTTTCTTATCTCTTGCTCTTCATGCAATTAATTAAGATGCTATGACTTCACCTTTTTAACTGTTTGTTTCTATTTTTGGCTGTTACAAAGTGGGAGGGCTGCATCTGCTGCCTTTCCCCTTTCTTCCTTCCTTTCTCCTCTTCACAAAAGGTTGTCCCATAGTCCCACCACCCCCTTCCAGCTGCGTTAATTGCCAAGTTTTCTATGCCACCTCTTACTATTATCAGGAGTCCACAGATCAGCACCCCATAATATAATTAGCAGGGACAAGTTTTCACTTCTTTATGACCCTCCTGGGTACTAGGACTTACCAATTATGCCAATCTTAGTACTTGGCATTCAGGGGATCAAGACATCTCTATCCAATTGAACTGTGTTGCTGCTCTCTTACTAGAAATTCCTCCTGAGATTGCATCTTAGAGTCCTGGGAGTAAGATGGTAGTGCAACGGGTTAAGCGCACATGGTGCAAAGCACAAGGACCGGCCTAAGGATCATGGTTTGAGCCCCTGGCTCCCCACCTCAGGGGAGTCTCTTCACAGGCAGTGAAGCAGGTCTGCAGGTGTCTATCTCTCCCCCCTTCCTGTCTTCCCCTCCTCTCTTCACTTCTCTCTGTCCTATCCAACAACAATGACATTATCAACAACAACAATAATAACTACAACAATAAGGGCAACAAAAGGAATAAATAAATATTAAAAAAAAATTCTGGGACATTGCTGCAGTTCAGCCACTGTCTGAGTAAGAGCTCTAGGTCTGATAATAACTAATGTTGGAGTGGATTTGGAGCAAAAAGAACCCCCATGGACCATTGGTGAGAAATGCCAAAGGGTGCAGCCATTTTGGTAAACACAATGGAGTGTCTTCAAGAAGCTCAAGACAGAGCTAGCATAGCATTCAGCATCGATCTGAAGAATACAGAAACATTAACCCCCAAAGTTAGATGCATCTCAGTGTTTACTGCAGCATCATTTACAATAGCTAAGATATGGAAAAAAACTGAAGTACCCATCTGTAGATGATTGGATAAATCAGAGGTGGTACATTTGTTTATACAATGGAATACTATCCAGCTATAAAAATGATGAAGTCTGGCCATTCACAGCAAAATAGAAGAAGCTCCAGGGGATCATATGAGGGGTAGTAAGTCACAGGGAAAAAGATAAGTGTTGAACGATTTTACCCATGTGTGCAATATGAGGATATGAAATCAATGACCAGACAAAAAGAAATAACTTAAGAAAACCTTGTGGTAATTGATAGAAGCACTCAAGTCCCAGCAGAGAAGAGGGTGGAGCCTGGGATAAAAGATTGGGACAATATAGTGGAAGGGAGTGGTAATTTTTTTTTTTTTTACCCAGCTATGGCTTTTGGTGGTGCTGGGGATTACATGTTTGGGATTGAGGGGAGCAGGTGCTGGGTCCTGTCTCAGTCTTCTACACATGGGACCAGTTCTGAGGCTGGAGGATTATTCATTTTGCTTTCTTAGTTGAAGCCTTGAGAATTTGTATCACTTGCCTGCTGGCCTGTGATTTACACCTGAATCTCCTTAGATCCCAGGACTTGATTTTGACATGAAGTAATATCAGCTTCTTCTTCTTTTTTTTGAATAATAAAAAAATTAAATTACATATGTACTTATTATTGGATAGAGACAGAGAGAAATTGAGAGGGGAGGAGTTAGAGAGGGAAAGAGACAAAAGACACCTAAAGTGCTGTCTCACCATTCATGAAGTTTTTCCCCTGCAGATGGGGACCAGGGGCTTGAACCTGGGTTCCTGAACACTGTATTGTGTGCACTTAACCAGGTGCACCACCGCCTATAACCATAGTTATCTTCTAACTATGATACTTTCTAGGTGCTGTAAGAGCCTTTCAGGGCTGTGGTTGCCATTAAACTTCCTGGTGTCAGGAGACAATTCTGCACAATTGGTGGCTCCCCTGATTTTTGGAACTGATTTAATGTCTTTGTTGGAACCAATGACTGGCCTTCTTGTGATGTGACCAGTTTGGATGGGTCTTGCTTGTGTTATTCTCCCAGATGAAGCTAAAAGGATGCAGTAGGAGACACACAACCTATAGATCCCTAAAGAAGGTGTGTAGCCCTGAGGGAAATTGCCTTCCCCCCCCCCCCATTGCATTTTTGTTTTGTTTAAAATTTTGTATTGAAACCATAGGAAACTTGAATTCTTTTATCTGTGTGTTCCGGATTGGCTGGTCAGCTTGTCATCAGGAAGAGCCAGAACCACGCCACCCCATTTCACTTTGAAATACTATTTTATATGCATCCTCTCTTGGCCCTGTTACTCAACAGGCTTGGTGGGGTGCAGGTTTACTGGAACCAGATGCACCCTTCTTGTCTGGAAATGCTATATAGTTCTTTCTTCTTGGAATCCAGAAAATGAAGAAACGAAAGGCTATAATTGTAGTCCCACAGGTCTAGCACAGGTCACTGAAGAATTCACCTTGATGTTCATCTATTTGGATCATTGCAACTCGAGTCATCATAGCTCCTTTTCTTTCTGTGCTTTGTTTTGTTGATAGAGATAGAGAAATTGAGAGGGAAGGGGGAGATAGAAAGGCAGAGAGAAAGAGAAGACACCTGCAGCATTGTTGCACCATTCATGAAGCTTCCCCCCTGCAGATGGGAACTGGAGGCTTGGAACTGGGTCCTTGTGTATGGTGACGTGAGTTCTCAACGGGTGCACCACCAACCGGCATCCGAAGTTTCCTTGAAAATCCTGGGTGAATTCAAAGACTGGGCCTGGAATTGATGTCTACTTACATTTCACTGGGCAGCATGTGGAAACATCACTTCAAGGCGGAGGGGGGGGGGGGGGCTAGGTAATGAGACCTTCCTGTGTGCTGATGAAGAAGAAAGGACAAGCTGAACATGTGATTTGATGCCCTTGTCATTTTCTTGCCCTTATTGCTGTGTTCACACTGAGATACTTGCTTCCTAGTTTGATTCATTTCTTTCTGTCTGTCTTCTACTTCTTTTTTTTTTTTTGTCTCCATGGTTATTGCTGGGGCTCAATGCCTGCACTATGAATCCATTGTTCCTGGAGGCCATTTTTTACCATTTTGTTGCCCTTGTTGTACTCCTGTTGTTGCTGAATAGGACAGAGAGAAATGGAGAGAGGAGGGGAAGACAGAGAGGGAGAGAGTAAGATAGACACCTGCAGACCTGCTTCACTGCTTGTGAAGTGACCCCCCTTCTACAGGTGGGGGAATCAGGGGCTTGAACCAAGATCCTTATGCAGGTCCTTGTGCTTTACGCCATGTGCGCTTAACCCACTGTGCTATTGCTCCCTTAAATTCATTTTTTAAATTTTTTTAAATTTTTTATTTTATTTTATTTAAGAAAGGATTAATGAACAAAACCATAAGGTAGGAGGGGTATAACTCCACACAATTCCTACCACCCAATCTCCATAACCCACCCCCTCCCCTGATAGCTTTCCCATTCTCTATCCCTCTGGGAGCATGGACCCAGGGTCATTGAGGGTTGCAGAAGGTAGAAGGTCTGGCTTCTATAATTGCTTCCCCGCTGAATATGGACGTTGACTGGTCGGTCCATACTCCCAGTCTGCCTCTCTCTTTCCCTAGTAGGGTGTGTCTCTGGGGAAGCTGAGCTCCAGGACACATTGGTGGGATCTTCAATCCAGGGAAGCCTGGCCAGCATCCTGGTGGCATCTGGAACCTGGTGATTGAAAAGAGAGTTAACATACGAGGCCAAACAAATTGTTGAGCAATCATGGGCCCAAAGCTTGGAATAGTGGAGAGAAAGTGTTAGAGAGGTACTCACTGCAAACTCTAGTGTACTTCTGCTTTCAGGTATATATTTTGCAGTAGTTTATGGATACGTGTGAACATAAGCTCTCTCTCACAGAAACTGGTGTATATCTAGGTTATGGGACTTTGTTAGAAAGTGAACCACCTGAGATGAAATTAGAATGTACTATAAAAGGAAAGGTCTCACACGAGTAATGAAGCTGAAGGGTTGTCATTCCACATGTGAAGTCTCTGAACACAGTCTGAGGTGAAGCATGTTGAGGTAGCAATCGTTGCGTAGATTCATTTCTTAAAGCCAAGGTCACATCTGTCTCTGAATTTCTGTTGGGCTTGAGATCATTATCTGACCATGTGGATGTATGATCACATGATCTGTGCTGTTATTTAAGCCTTCTTCTATGCATCAGTCTTGCTTCCTTCACTATAAACTGTGTTCCATAGGGTTCCCAAAGTAGTCCTCTAAAAGTAATCTTCCACTTATCTGGAAAGTGTATCTCTGTGTTTAAAACTGAGAGCAGTTTCCTTGGTAGTTCACAACTGATGTAAAAACTCTTAGAAAAGTAGAAAATAGAAAGTAACTCTCTGGATAGTATCTTTTAAGAACTCTAAACTAAACATTAGATTCAATGAGAAATCAAAGTTGGAAAAAAAAATATGACTGTTCTGACACTCTTCTAAATGTCTAGCCAAGGCACTGAAAGACAGAAAAGAAACAATTATCAAGATTATATATCAGTTGTGGCTGCAAAACAAATCTTCCTAAAATGAAGTTGTCTAAGTTAACAGCCATTTGCTCAGCATGTAATTATCTCTGTCAGCAATGCTGGTTGGGTTCAGCTGGGCAATTCTTTTCCTGGACTTTGCTGGGCCTGCTCACCCCCCCCCCCAGCTGTTGAGTAGTTGGATGTTGTTTTAACCACTAATTCTGGGATGTTCTATTGCTCAGAGAAACCTCACTGATCCAATTAAAAAAGAGAAGGCACAAGGCTCATTCTTTATATCTGATCTACTTTCTAGTCTGCTAAGATCTGAGTATGAGGACCAAGGCTGTACTGCCTGCCATTGGCTTTGAACATAATATATATATATTATGCCAACCAACAGATGTGGACTGTGATAGATCTTTCTCTGGTAGAAGAAGTGTGTTTGCAATTAGCATCTGCATTTGCAGACATCCCTTTTACTGTTTCTGGGTTTGTCTGAATGGGCTTTGTTGGTATCCAGCCTGAGATACCACCCACAGAGCTTGAGAAATCAGGCATCCAGTGTCTTCATTCATGGTTGGCAATGCTGAGGCTCAGAGAGGTCATGTGTCTTATCCATGAGCACACATCCAGTCAGTAGCAAGTTTTTGTGTGCTAAGTACAAATATCAGTACGTATTGGGGGACTGGTGGTGGCTCACCAGGTTAAGTGCACAAAGTACGACGTGCAAGGACCTGCACAAGGATCCCAGTTCGAGTTCGAGCCCCCGGATCCCCACCTGCATGGTCAGTTCACAAGCAGGGAAGCAGGTCTGCAGATGTCTGTCTTTCTCTGTCCCTCTCTATCTCCCTCCCACCCCCGCCTCTTAATTTCTCTCTGTCCTATCCAATAAAATAGAAAAAATGACTGCCAGGAGCAGTGGATTCGTAGTGCCCGCACTGAGCTCGAGTGGTAACCCTGGAGGCAAAAATAAATAAACAAATAAATATTAATATTACATTAGACAGTTGGAACTTTTGATGCCTGGACCAATGACCCTACATTGTTACATCAATCATATGTCAGAAGACCCATTTTTAAATGTACTTCTACTTAAAAGAAGAGGCAGCCAGTCTAAACGGAACTAGATGGGAGAGAGCTGAGATATGAGCCTCTGTGAGTCTGCTGTCTTCTGAAGAGCCTGCCTACAAACTTTTATGACTGTGGTTACTGGCTGTTTGATAGCATAGTTGAGATGCCTTCAGGTGACTCGAAAGGTGGTTCGGCTGAAAGAAAAAAACATTTAAAAAATAAAGAGAGAGCATCATGAGAATAGGCACAGTCATTTCTAAGATATCACAGACCAGTGAGCAAGCCATTAGCAAGAATTTGGAGGCTAGTCAGACCTGGGCTTGAATCTCCCTTATGAAATTTGTTGTTGGATAGGACAGAGAGAAACTGAGAGAGGAGGGGAAGGAAGGCAGAGAGGGGGAGAGAAAGATAGACACCTGCAGATCTGCTTCACCACTTATGAAATGACACCCTGTAGGTGGGGAGCCGGGGGCTTGAACTGGGATCCTTGTGCTGTTCAGTCCTTGTGCTTAGTATTATGTGCACATAAGCCAATACGCTACTGCCTGCATCCCAACTTTTTTTTGTCCCGGGTGGTGTGTTAAATAGTTTGTGTAATGAAATCATCACAATGATTAGACAATGTGTTGTTGTTCTTATTTACAGATGAGGAGACTGAGGTGTGAAGGTGTTAAGGTCAAGGTCATAAGGGAGATTCAAGCCCAGGTCTGACTAGCCTCCAAATTCTTGCTAATGGCTTGCTCACTGGTCTGTGATATCTTAGAAATGACTGCACCTATTCTCATGATGCTCTCTCTTTATTTTTTAAATGTGTTTTCTTTTAAAATTTTTTTTATTAGTGAATTAATAATAACAAGATTGTAAGATAACAGGGGTACAATTCCATACAGTTCCCTCCACCAAAGTTCCTTGTCCTATCCCCTCCATTGGAAGCTTCCTTATTCCTCTGGGAGTATGGACCAAAATTCTGTATGGGGTCCAGAAGGTGGAAGGTCTGGCTTCCGTAAGTGCTTCTCTGCTAGACATGGCAATTGACAGGTGGAGCCATACCCTCAACCTGTTTCTATTTTTCCCTGGTGGGATAGGGCTCTGGAGAGGTGAGACTTCAGGGTACAGAGATGAGGTCGTCTGCCCAGGGAAGTCAGGATGGCATCATGATAGCATCTGCAACTTGGTGGCCGAAAGGCAGTAAGATATAACTCAGGACAAATTAGTTAATAAACAGGACCCCAAAGGTAGAAATAGAGCAGATGAAACTAGGAGTCTTTGTATGGGAAGAAGCTAGGAAGTCCACTTTAGGTATGTGCCAAGGGGTCCATGGCTTTAGTAATTTTTGCCTGAGCCTGATAGCTAAAATGCAGGTGGAAGAAAGGTATTGTCTGGGAAGATGGTGTCAGAGTTGAGAATAGGGCTAGAAATCTGGATAAAAGCAAAGAGTAGCTCCCAGATATGTGGATAGTATAGAAATACCATTGACTGTTTACCCCAGTGATCTGAGCTAGGGTCCAAATATATTCCTATTTAGTGCAGAAGCCAGTGTAACCACTCAAGTCCCTGTCAGTCTGAGCTCGAAGTCCATGGTCACGGCTAGTAACATTCTAGGCTGCTTTATTTCAGGATCAGTCTTCCTAGAGCAACAGAGTAGGCTGACCCAGCCTCCCTGAAGAGAGTGTGGCAGCCCCTACCATTGCTGATCTTGATTTTATTATCTGGACACCGCCTTATAGCAGTGTTGGGGGTTGAACTTGGACCTCAAGTGTCTCTAGCATGAAAGTCTATTGCGCTACATATGGAACTACCTCACTGTCCCTTGCTCTCTCTTTAAAAGGTAAAGCTTGGGCTGGGTGGTGGCATACCAGGTTAAGCACACATAGTACAGTGTGCAAGGACCACACAACGATCTGGGTTACAGCCCCTGCTCCCCACCTGCAGGGGGACACTTCGTGAAGCAGGCCTACAGGTCTCTCTCTCTCCCTCTCCCTCTTACTACTCCTCCTCTCTGTCCTATGGAATAAAATGGAAATAAAAAAAGGTGGAACTTAATGTCACACTCCTGAGTGTGGGCAGGATTTTGTGATTCATTTCCAAAGAATCTGACATGATGAGAGTGATGGTGTGTGACTCCAGAGACTGGGTCATAGAAGGCCCCTTTCTTCTAACTCTCCTGCATCTTGCATCCCAGGAGATACCAACCTCCATATAGAGGACACTCAGACATCTCCCTGCAGTGGCCCCGGTGATGAGCAGCTGAGGCCTTTGTGTGTCCATTAACAGCCGTGTGTATGTCCACATTGGAAGTGGACCCCTTTGGCCCCAGTTAAACTTTCAGATGACTGCAGTCCTAAATGACACCTTCACCACAATCTCCTGAGAGACCCCCGAGTTTGAACCATTCAGGTCAAACGATTCCTAATTCCTGATCTACAGGAACTGTGAAATAACATATGGCCCCTTTGATGTCACACATGACTGGGGTTAGAATGTTTTAAATAATGTTGAGGCTGGGAGCATATTGGGCTTTCTTTGATGGCATTGCATAAATGTATTTTTTTTTTTTTTGTCTTCAGTGCTATCGTTGGGGCTTGGTGCCTGCATTATAAATCCACTGCTCCTGGAGGCCATTTTTCCATTTTGTTGCCCTTGTTGTTGTTGTTGGATAGGACAGAGAGAAATCAAGAGAAGAGGGGAAGGCAGAGAGGGGGAGAGAGATAGACACCTCCAGATCTGCTTCACACTTTGTGAAGTGACCCCCCTGCAGGTTGGGAGCTGGGGGTTTGAACCAGGATCCTTATGCTGGTCCTTGTGCTTCCCACCATGTGCGTTTAACCTGGTGCGCTACTGCCCAGCCCCCATGTCTTGGTCTTTTAATATGAAGTCTTCAGTTCATCTTGGTCTGCTGAGGTTATAACTAACTCTCATGTCTTCCTGGCATCATATTACCTTCAATTTAATGGGTTCTTCACTTGTGAGGATTCTGATGGGGTGCTAGCTGCTTTGCTCTAGATTTGGACACAGAATAAACCTGGAAAAAAAATCTTCCCCTGAATTTCAAGATGAATTTGTAGGATGAGGTTAGGGGAGCTGGAATTGTAGAAGTGTTTATAGCCTAGCCGTTTCAGGGAGCATTCACAGTGCCTCTCAGGTCTACTTTCTGGGAACATGAGGCTGCATCAAGAAAGATGGTTTTCCTGGTGCTTGATACTGATTTATTGCTCTCTTTGACTCTCCCTGTAAATCAGTTGAAATAGAGTTAAATGCCAGTGGAAGTCACCTCAGTTGACGCTACAAGGCAAGTAAAATAATGCCACTTGTGTATTGTAAAATACGGTGTCTTCACCTAACGACAGACCTTAATGCTGTCATATTTACAGCCATTTGTTTGACTGCAAGAAGCAGCAGACTTGGTCAGCTGGACCAGAGGCTGAGAGACACCTTTGGCTCTTCTTTGGAGCAGTCCATGGGAGTCAGATCTCCAGGGATCTTCATTTCCTACTTTAAGTTACCCTAAACCTGCTCACTTTCAGGAAATCTCTCACATCTTCCTTTCCGTTCCCTTCTCTGTTGACCTACGTGGAAACATCTGAGTGGATCCAGCAGAACTTTGGGGGTCTAGGAAGGATGTCATTCAGATTTTGCCTTGCAAGTCCTGCTAAGGTTGCAGTTATGCTCTCAGTTATAGTGAACCCCGAAGGGTGGCTTTCTTTCTTTCGTTTTCTTTTTTAAATTTCTTTATTGAAGGATTAATGGTTTACAGTCAACAGTTAAATACAATAGGTTTGTACATGCATTTTACTTCCCAGACTTCCACATAACAATACAACCCCTACTAGGTCCTCCTCTACCATCATATTCCAAGACCTGAACCCTTCCCCATCACCCCAGAGTCTTTTACTTTGGTGCAATACACTGACTCCAGGCCAAGTTCTGCTTTGTGTTTTCCCTTCTGATCTTGTTTCTCAACTTCTGTTTCTGAATGAGAGCAGCCCATATTCATGAAGGGTAATTTTCAGTTTTAGGACATCATGGGAATCTGGGAAATTTCTGTAATGGAAGATGTTGAGGGTGGGGTTGACTGTTTAAGGAATTTTCAGGCTGAGCCCTTCTTTTCTTGTCCTGACTAGAAATGGGGCTCTCCTGCCTATGTTCATTCACCCCCCCACCCCAGGTGGCGAAGCATCCATCCTCTGTTCTAGGTGTTGTATGAATGTGCTGGATCATTGAAGGGAGAGTTGAGTTGGGCGGAGCAGTCTTTAGGCACATAGACTTGCTCCTTTGGGAACTCTGCTGGGAAGTATAACCCTCACTCACTATGGCACATCCTTGCATTTCCCACTGATCATTTTCTCTGTTTTCTTTTTTTAATTTTTATTTATAAAAAGGAAACACTGACAAAAACCATAGGATAAGAGGGGTACAATTCCACACAATTACCACCACCAGAACTCTGTATCCCCTCCCCTCCCCTGATAGTTTTCCTATTCTTTATTCCTCTGGGAGTATGGACCCAAGGTCACTGTGGGATGCAGAAGGTGGAAGGTCTGGCTTCTGTAATTGCTTCCATGCTGAACATGGGCATTGACAGGTGAATCCATACTCCCAGCCTGTCTCTCTCACTTTCCCAAGTGGGGCAGGGTTCTGGATAGGTGAGGCTCCAGGACACATTGGTGAGGTCATCTGCCCAGGGAAGTCAGGTTGGCATCATGGTAGCAGCTGGAACCTGGTGGCTGAAAAAAGAGTTAACATATAAAACTAAACACATTGTTGACTAATCATGAAACGAAAGGCTGGAGTAGTTCAGATGAAGACATGGGGGTCTCCGTTTTGTGGATAGTAGGCCTATTTTAGTTCTATTCCAAAGGGCTCGTGACTATACTATAGTTTTTTTTTTTGTTTGTTTTTTGTTTTGAGCCTGACATCTGATATGCAGATAGACCCAAGTTATTGTCAGGGGAGATGATGTCATGGCTGGAAAAATATAGGAAAGGTATATAAATATTGTTGACTGTAACCTCCATTGATTTGATCTAATCTGGGGCCCATATTCAGCTTAGGAGCCTATGTGACCTCTGCATCCCTGTAAGTCTGAGCTCTGTTTTTATTCAGCTATCTAGACCTTTTCCTTCTGAGCTAGGTACTCTTTATCTATATCCAAAGGCAACTTTTAATCTATCTCTTAGTGATTCACCAAACAGACTAGGGGTTTGAGGTTATTTATTTATTTATTTATTTATTTTTTAAACTGACAAAACAAAACAAAACCTGCCACTTAAAGATGAAACTATACATCGCTGTTTTGTCAGCACGAGAGGTGGTCAGAACTGGGGCTGAGCCTGTAAGGTGATGGATAGACACATGACCAAGGAAGATACAATCCATGGTTGCCCTGGGGAAAAGAAGAGGGTGTACCTTCTCAGAAGGATGTTCCCATAACCATTTCCAGGTCATTGTTGCCACATGGGAATGGGCCTTCCCTTGGCTAAATATTCTGATTCTTTGAGAATCCCAGTGTTTATATATTTAGGTTGAAATCTGCCAGCTTTTACATGTTAGTTCTAATGAAAACAATCATCTTTCACTGTGAGTCAAACAGAAGATAGATGGGGGTCTAAATTGTAGTCTTTGGGGTAGAAAACTCACTGGAGAAGCTACACTGTCTGGTGATGGTCTGGTTGTAGGATATTCTGACATTTACTTTTGTGCTTTTTCTTCTAGGAATCCATTTAGGCAAAATCACTTGACATCTTTTGGGTGTCTGGTATTTGACATTAGGTGTTGACTTGGAAGGTGTGTTTCTAGAGGGGGATGTCTTGGCATTTTGGACGACTAGTTATTCTTCTTGTGGGAATTTATCAGGTAGACTCTGCTCTGTTGCAATGATAGGCAGCTCCCCAAATCAGTTTGGTATAAAAACCATTTATTTCTTAGCTGTGCTTAATCATGAGCTGGAAGAAGGGCTCTCTGTTCATTGTTGCAACTTTAGACAAAGCGGCCACCATCCAAGTTTTTTTCTGTCCCCAAGACAGAAGAAAGCTCTGACATTCTCCTCTAGTAACAAAATGGTGGACCCCCCCCCCCCCAGTGGATGCATGTTGCTTTCACTCACCTTCATCGGCGAATGGATCATGTGACCCCCACCCCCACCCCAGGGCAGTTGCCTTTTAAACTGGAGGGGCCCTGGGGAAGACATCAATTCCACCAGGTAGCAGTGCCCTGCTCAGAGAGCTGGGAGAATAATCAGACCAATACATGACTAGGGAGGGCCCTGTGGTGCAGGGTGGTGGGTACCTTGGTAGTAGGTATGGTGTGAATTCACACTCTGAAAGCTTCCATTATGTTGTAAACCAACTCCACCTTAGAAAAATAAGACGTTGGGTGGTTTGATTTACCAAGAAATGCTAACAGTTCAAGGCTTGGCATTTTTCCTTTCTCTTCTTTCTTTCTTCTTCTTCTTTATTACTATTATTATTATCATTATTATTATCATTATTATTACTATTATTATGATTTTGCCACCAGGGTTATCTCTAGGGCTTGGTGCCAGCACTACAAATTCACCACTTCTGGCAACCTTTTTTTTTCTTCCTTCCTTCCTTACGTCTTTGTTTCTTTCTTTCTTTCTTTCTTTCTTTCTTTCTTTCTTTCTTTCTTTCTCTCTCTCTCTTTCTTTTTTTTTCTCTTTCTATTTTATTTAATAGGACAGAAAGGAATTGAGAGAGGAAGGGGGATAAAGAAGAAGAGAGAAAGACACCTGCAGACCTGCGTCACTACTCTTGCAGCTAACTTGCCCCCCGCAGGTGGGGAGTAGGGGCTCGAACCCTGGTCCTTATGCATGGTAGCATGTTTGCTCAACCTGGTGTGCCACCACCTGGCACCTTCTTTTCTCTCTTAAGCACGGTCAGGAATGACACTAGATGTGCATTAAGTCATTGTACTGGGGAAGAGTAGACTGGCTGGTGGTATTAAGAAGACCCCAGTAAGTCTCCAATCGCCTTCACTACTCCTTTCATGTGCTAATCAGGCAGTTAAGCAACGAATTCTTTGTGGCCAAGGGCTTCTAGTTGTGAGTGTACCTTTGCACCTGTCTGGATAATACTCAGCTCTGCAGGAGAGAGCTAAGCTGCAGTGATATTCCAGAGCACTGCAGGTGCCATGCCATGTCAAACTGATCCTGTGGTGGTGGAGCTCAGCAAGCAGAAATGGGGGGCTGGTAGTGATGGCACCCCCAGATTGCTAAAACCATTTACATGCCAGGGAGGGGGAAGTCTTTGGAAGAGGTTTCTTTTCTTGGAGGTACTCAAGATCCATACTGATTTCCTGGTGATCTGAGTTCTTTCTCATTGAAGAAACCCTGGTTCTGCTCTCAGTGCCTGACAAGAACCCTTCAAGGAGGCTCAGGCACTACTGTCTGCTTTGCTTTAGTTTTTAATTTTTATTTTATTTTTTTGCCTCCAGGGTTATTATACCACGAATCCACTGCTCCAGCTGGCCATCTCCCCCCCCCCCATTGTTGTTGCTGCTGTTGCTGTCAGATAGGACAGAGAGAAATGGAGAGAGGAGGGGAAGACAGAGAGGGGGAGGGAAAGACAGACACCTGCAGACCTGCTTCACCACTTGTGAAGCGACCCCCCTGCAGGTGGGGTGGCTTAGTTTTGAGAAAATCAAACCTTAAAGTCATGAAGATATCTTTGTTGTTAGATAGGACAGAGAGAAATGGAGAGAGGAGGGGAAGACTGAGAGGGGGAGAGAAAGACAGACATCTGCAGACCTGCTTCACTGCCTGTGAAGTGACTCCCTTGCAGGTGGGGAGCCGGGGGCTTGAACCCGGATCCTTATGCTGGTCCTTGCGCTTTGCACCACCTGCACTTAACCTGCTGTGCTACCGCCCAACTCCCGCCTTCTTTTTTTCATATTCACCTTCTTCTTTGTGTAACTGAGGTCTTGCACATGTGTGTTTTCACTGTTCTGAGCTTTCATATATGGTGAGAGAAAGAGAGAGAGAGAGAGAGAGAGAGAGAAGAAAGACAGAGGGAAAGAAATATGACAGCATCAAAATGTCCCTGAGTACTCCCATGTGTTTCCTGGGACTCAAGAAGCCTGGGCCATGTGCATAGCAAAGGTCTGCTACCAGGTGAGCTATCTCTTCTACCCAAGACGTTATTTCTAGAGGTTAGGACCTTCACTTCTTTTGAGGGAACATAAATCAGTCAGTAACAACACTCTTTTAAGTGTTGCCAACAAGACATATTTGGAATAGATTTGGAGTTGTCCTTTCTGTGACGGATAAGAGTTTATGATGCTTCTGAGAGAAAACATTTCAGAATCTTAAGGCTGACCATGTAGGGTTCATGGTTTCCCCAATTCCTAGCACCTCTCACATCTCCAACCAGCTGACATCACAGAGAATAGACAAGTTGTCTCCAAATAAGTGGTCTTTTCCAAGAAACTGGCCTTGGGGGCCCTGGCCTTGAAGGGGAAGCAGGGGTTTGCTGGGAGGTGTGGCTTGAGGCTCAAGCCTTCCTGTGTCCCAGCATGCTTCTGATCCTTCCCGGGGGGTGGGGGGGCTGTGGATGAACACACTTGTGGTGTCAAAGGTCAGTGGGCTGAGCGCGGGCGCATGGCCACTGAGCCCCTCATTAGTGCAGCCTGGCTCAGCCACCAGAAGAGCTGTCACCTTTCATTATATTGTTTTGGGCCAATTAGTGGTCTTCTCCCTCCCTGGTTCTGACCTGGTGCTGACCGCCATTGGATCACATCATTATCAGGAATCATTTCCCCCCCTTGGGAACACACACAGATGGACCCCTTTGTGATACTGAGATGGATATAGGTGAGCACTGGCCACGTTCAAGGGCTGGTACACAAATCCATGCAGACTCCACGTTCCTTTTCTGTCACTCACTCAGAAGCATCTTTTCTTGTCCTGGACCATCTTGTTTTTGAACCCTGCCACTGGGTGGATGAGCAGTTGTGTGAGACCAAACAGTAAAACCCAGCCTTTAAAACACTATTTTCTATTATTTCACGATTGATTCTGCTTCCTGCTTGCTCTTCTGGACCACGTTAATCTTTCTTCATCAGAACATGGCAGCACAGGTAGAGAGACTTGATTGCATTTCAGGAGGCTTGAATAGATCTAATCAGCCAAGAAGTCAACAGAAGTTATAAGCACATAATTCTTTCTAACTGTGGTTGACTTAAGACCTAATTACTATAGAGTAATTGGCCTATAAGAAAGATTTTGAGGCTGTTCAAATTAATGCAATGGGCCAAGCTGGGGATGTGATGGGATCATTGAGCTTTAATTAATTGGCGTCTGGAGAATTTCTGGTTCCTGAAGGAGAGGTCCCCACTCAGAGAGACTTACACACTTTGGGAGTACAGGAGCCCACAAATGACTCTCGCTGAGTTTCAGCCCAGCCGACATTTATTGAAAAGCTGCCAGAGGAATGGAAGGTTACAAGAATTCTAATCTGATTTCTGACCCGATAGCATTCAGAATGTCAAATGTTTTTTGCCAGCTTCTCTGAACTCGACTCAATTTCAAGGTTAATAAGGTTAGAGATTCTGCTTGGGGCTTGCTTTCAGATACTCCAGAGTTCTGTCTGTCTCTCTTGTCTTTAATTGTGTGTGTGTGTGTGGGGGGTTGCTTTTAGTCAGGATTCCTGGGATTTTGGAGGCGCCCTGAGCTTTAGCTAGATATCTAACCTTCTTAGAGAAAATCGCCATTTCTTGTCCTTGCTGTCTTTCCTTAGCAGCTTGGTCTCTACTTAGTATACTGACTCTATTGTAACAGTGCCTGCCCTCAAAACAATGGCACTGGATGCAAGATGAAGATATACTGTGGGGGCCGGGCCGTGGCACACCCAGTTAAGCACACATAGTCCTATGTGCAAGGGACCTGGGTTTGAACCCTTGATCTCCACCTACAGTGCGGCATTTCATTAGCAGTGAAGCAGGTCTGCAGGTGTTTCTCTTTTTCCCTCTCTATCTTTCCCTCTCCCTCTCATTTTCTATCTGTTTATCAAATAACAATGTGGGGGGGAAAAAAGAACAACAAAGGAAAAAGGGGCTGCCAAGAGTGACTGGAGGCAATAAAATAAAATAGGGAGTCGGATGGTAGCACAGCATGGTGCAAAGCACAAGGGCCAGCGTAAGGATTCTGGTTCGAGCCCCCGGCTCCCCACCGGCAGGGGAGTCACTTCACAGGCGGTGAAGCAGGTCTGTAGGTGTCTATCTTTCTCTCCTGCTCTCTGTCTTCCCCTCCTCTCTCCATTTCTCTCTGTCCTATCCAACAACGATGATATCAATAGCAACAATAATAACTACAACCATAAAAAAAAAACAAGGGCAACAAAAGAGAAAATAAAATAAAATAAAGATGTATTTCACATTGTCACACCACCTTACCTACTTAAAATGACTGTATTAGACACTTGACATTCGCTAAGTATTAAATCCTAACAGATCTCAGGTTAGATGTTCTTCCCACAACTAGAAAACATTGGCACTGCTGATTCCAAGTCCAGTAATAAAGGAGGAGTTGCTGTCAGGCATCAGTATGCCCACTGCTGGCAGCTACAAGCTCTGACAGAAATGCAAATGTCCAAGACTAATCAACTGAATAAGCAGACAGCCTCTCTGAAAGATGTTGGGAGGGACTAAAAGAAGCAGATACTTGAAAACCCATGAGATGTGGGCTTCCCACTTTCCCAGACGTGCAGGCTGAGCGAAAGCCCCATACGGGAAGCTGCAACTCCTCGGAAACGTCCAGGCTTCCCTCCCCACAGTGTTACAGAGGCTGAGGAGGCTGATGAAGATGTCTGTAGAGGAATGTCTACAGTGGAGAAATGGCGATGGTGGAAGGAAGGGAAGGAGGGATGTGTAGGTGGACCCCACCAGGGATGAACAGGAATGACATACACAGCAGTCAGATTGTCACTTCTGAGGAAGCCAACGAGATGTGGTATTTAAGTATGGACTCTGAGGTCCATAGCTCGCTCGCTCGCTCACTCACTCACTTACTCACTCACCCACCCACTATATATTCACTCACTCACTTATTTGGTCATTTATTCACTCATTTATTTAGCCATTCATTTACTCATTCATTCATTTGCTCACTCATTCACTCATTTACTCATCCACTATTTCGGGAACTATTTCTGGAACACTCGCTATAGGTTTGAAACTTCCCTAGGCATTGAAGGCACTGCAGACCCCAATGAAGAAATATCTCTGTCTCCATTAAGCTGGCACCCCCATAGACAGAATCAGCCCATGTAAAAGGCGAATCAGGGCTGATGGAACAGCTCACTTGGGTAGTGTGCTATTTTGTTCTATGTGTGACTTGCATTTGAGCTCAGCCCCCACCACATTGAAGTTAAGGTCTCTTACACTCTTTCTCTCTACCTTGCTGTTTTTTCTCTACCTTAAAAAAAAAAAAGAGGCAAATCAGCAGAGTACAGTATTTTCCAAGGTCTGAAAGATCTGGGGAGGGTCATGGCTCAGGGGTGTCAGAAATGGGTCTCCGGGCTTGTTGCTAGAGAAAAGCTGCTCAGGGGGCTCTCAGGATGCCATGGAGCAGAGCTTACTTCACACCTCAGGGGTGAGAAATAAACTTCATTGCACCATTAGTAGTGAGAGAAGAGAGGGGATGTGGAGCGGTGGACACACGCTGTACATCTCACACTGAGCTTCTGTTGCATGTCTCTACTGGATGTCTCTGCAAGTACTCTCTTGCTGGCTGCCCTGTACCTCTATTTATTTAGTATAAGTGCCCACAGTTATGTGAAGTATAACCATCTTAAGGATATACATAATTATAAACATCTCCAGGGCATGCATGATTGATCTCTCTCCTAGTATATAGACTACACTATATCAGAATTATTATTTCCAAGTCTAGTGATTACATCAGAGTCTAAGTTTACTCTGTAACTCCTGGCCTTACCCCAAGGATGTAGGCATCATTCAGGGATATCAGATAAAGCCTTTGTTAGCCGGCAGGTCCTTTTGACTCATTTATCTGTGTTAATCCTGATACTAGTCAAACAGCTCGTGGAGGCTGCAGACAGAAATACAAAGAAAGCAAAGCATTTCTGTCATGTCTGGTAGAGTTTGCAGGCATTAGAATTCGAGGGACTATCAAGAAATCAAGGATTCTCCCACAGGTCATCAAAGGAGACCTGACCCAGAAGGTAGTTTTAAAAAAAATTTTTTTTTTTTTTTAGTTTTAATGAGAGAGAGAGAAAGACCAGGGCACTGCATAGCTCTGGCTTATGGTGGATCTGGGGATTGAACTTGGGCCCTCAGAACCTCAAGCATGAAAGTCTTTTGCATAGCCATCATGCTGCTTCTCCAGCTCAGTTTGAAGCAGCCCTTTGAGGAGAGGGGGACATGTGTGGACAGATGTCCTAGAACAAGTGGGGAACCAGTGCTGGAGACCCTTAGGCAAAGAATGCCTAGTCCTGGGGGAGACAGCTAGGGCCCATGTGGCTGAATAGAGTATGTGAGGGAGGGTAGTTGCAAGGGTGTCTATGAGGCTTACGGTCTGGGGCAAAGGGAACAGACAGGCTGTGTATGACTGTAGGTAGGTGTGTGTTTGTGTGTGTCCTTCATATCTTCTAGCTCTGTTTATAATTTTCTCTGTGTGTCAGTAGCTCTTTGGTGAAATGATCTGTGAGATCCTGAATTTGTGTCTGCGTGTTATGGTTAGAGTCTTGAATTACTTTCATAATAAGCTTCCTGAAATCAAACTCAGACATCCCCCCCCCATCTTTGTTACTTTGAACAGTTGCATTTTCTCCTGGCTTTTATGTCAGCTTTTATGTGAAGTCAGTCAGAACTCCTCAAACATTTCAAACAGGATAATGACGATATATTACTTTTGTTGTAGCAGTTGTGCTTGAGCTGCTGTGTTGAGAAAGACAGTGGGGATAAGTGTGAGGGTGGACATGAGAGATCTCTGAGGGACTGTCGCAACAACAAGGTGAGAGGTAACAGTGGTTTGGACCAATACAGACATAAAGTGAGTGAAAAAAAAGATTTTTTTTTAAGAAATGCGTTTCCAGGAGATAATTTTGTGTGTAAAGCATGTGGTTTTCTGTGTGTGAGATTCTGAATTCCATCTCTGGCACCACATGGACAGCACCAAGGAACTCCATAGATGGTGGGGTATCCCTTATCTCTCCTCTCTCAATATGTATTTATTTATTTATTTATTTATTTATTTATTTATTTATTGTCACCAGGATTGCATGCCTACACAGCAACTCCACTCTTCCTATGAGTCATTGTTTCCCTTTTATGGAATAAATGGTGAAAGGCAGATACAGAGATACAGAGAGGGAGAGGCAAAGATAAAGAAAGAAGCCTGCACCACTGCTTCCCCACTTGTGAAGCTTCCCCCATGCAGGTGGAGACCAGGGCCTTGAACCCCGGTCTTCGCACATAGTAATATGTGCTATCTACCAGGTGCACCACCACTCAGCTCCTCCCTCTCAAGAATTTTGGCATGAAAATTGGGCTGGGGAGACGACTCAGCAGTGTTGCACATGCAATGCCTGAATACTTTCCCTGGCAACAGATAAAAAAGGAAGAGAGAAGGAAAGAAAGAAATGCAAAGAGAGAAAGAAAGAAAGAAAGAAAGAAAGAGAGAGAGAGAGAGAGGAATGAGAGAGAGAGAGAGAGAAAGAAAGAAGAAAGAAAGAAACCTATTCACCGAGTAGGTTTTCAGGCTCAGGTTTGATGTAGGCTGCTAAGGCAAGAGTAGAGGTAGATGACCAAAGGTAAGAGGTGGAGTTTCTGATGGGTCTGGCCTTGGCCTTGGAGATGAGCAGTTCAGTGTCAAGTCTGAAGGCCCCTCTGACGCTTAACCGGAACTGGCAAATAAGCAGTTGGTATTCAGGAGGGAGACGAGTCCAGGATGGAGGCATAAGACCTTCCCTTTTGCACCTTCTGTTTAAAAACAAATTTTATTGTTTTAAAAACTATTTTACTTCTTTATAACAGGATAGAGACAGAAATCAAGAGGGAAAAGGGAGGTGGGGGGGGGAGAGAAAGAGAAACATCTGCAGCACTGCTTCATTGTAAAGATTTCCCCCTGTAGGTGGGGACCAGGGGCTTGAACCCAGTTCCTTGGACACCACAATTTGTATTCAGACAGGCGTGCCACCACCTGCCCCCACCCCACCTTTTAAACCCAGCAAGCTCACTGCCAAATATCAGATGTGTGATCTTTTAATGCTTCTGCTGAAGTAAATCTTAGTGTTTTGTTTTTTTTTTTCTGATCTGCTCTGCCAGCAGCTCCTCTTGGGCCTGATCTTTGCTTGTGAGTAGCAGACAAAGCCCCGGCCATCTAATTGTCACAGTCTTTCAGCAGGGAACCTGGAGTGACCCCTTGGTACATTGCTCCTGAATCAACAGGGGAAACACCAGGGCTGGGAAGAAATTGAAGCTGAGGGCAGCCACCAGCTGTCCCCAGTGCCCCCAGGGCACCTGCAGGGAGCTGGACCTTTAAGTGCCCTCTGTGGCCACCTGCCAGGACCTAGCCACCCAGGAGGCAGAGGGTGTCACCCTGTGACCTGGGGCTCTGTAGCAGCTTCTCCTCTAGAGGAGCCATCAGAATGGGGGGCTTTCATGGACACTTGTGTGGGTGCTGTCACATTGGCTCTGTCACCACGAGAGGAGTCAGTTGTGGGGAATCTCAGAGGCCCCCTCTTGGTTGCTGTGTGACCCATCTCAGCAGGGTCCCTTGTGCTCTAGAGGTGACAGAGGCTCACTGTTATCCTTATAGATTCAGGAGGACAGTCTTCACCGGTTCCCATGGCCACAGAGGGCTCACGATTAGCTCTGCTGCCCCTTTCAGTCCAGAGAGCTTCACTATCAGAGGAGAGCCACCAGAGCTCACAGCTCTTGTTGGGTCAGATATGGAATGTTTCAGAAACAGCCCTGAGCAACTGCTGGGTGGGGTGATTGCATAATAGTTATGCAACAAGACTTTCATGCCTGAGGTTCCAGGGTTCCAGGGTTCCAGGGTTCCACGGTTCCAGGTTCAGTCCCCAGCACCACCCTAAGCCAGAGCTGAGCAAGAGAGGGAGAGGGAGGGAGAGAGAGAGAGAGAGAGAGAGAGAGAGAAAGAAGGAGAAGGAGAAGGAGAAGGAGGAGGAGGAGGAGAAGGAGAAGGAGAAGGAGAAGGAGAAGGAGAAGGAGAAGGAGAAGGAGAAGGAGAAGGAGAAATAGGAAGCAACAGAGAGAAGAGGACTTTGAGAAGTTGTGTGGAGGCAGCTGACTTACTGATAGTTTCTGGGGCCTCGTTTCCTGGAAGCGTTTTGGGGTGTTGTCAGAAAGATGGAGGCCATGGAGAAAATTAATTGTGGCAATTGTCTTGGCTGTCTCTGGGCTTGTCACAGTGATGCTGATAAAATCAAATAAGCTGGAAGTGCGGGCGAGTTGTTAGTGTGAGAAATAGTCCCGGATTTGGCAGCTGAGAGAGTGGAGGTGCCTGCAGTGTTTGCTCATTATCAAGACGGATTGTTTTCAGTCCTGGGAAAATGTTGGTAAGCAAAAATAAGGTCACCCGTCCCAGTCTGAAAAAGACTTAAAAAATATCCGAAAAGAGAGTAAGAAAAAGACTGTAATACTGTTTTCCTGTGGTCAGGAAGAGGGGGTGAGGGGAGGCTGCCTTATGAGCTCATGGGAGTCCAGTGAGGAGGGAAGTATTGGACACAGAAAGAGGTGCTTTGAGATTCACACAAAAAGAGAGCCAACCCAACCAGAGGGAAGTAGGGACTGGACTGGGAGCTTTTTTTTTTTTTTTTAATTCTAAAAACAAACCATTTTCTGGTGAGAGAAAAGTGTAGAAAATAGCATCACCCACAATCATTGATCCACCCTCCCTGGTTTTGTTAGAACTTACTGCTTGGCTTTGTTTTCTTCAATCTTGGAAAGAAATGAATGTTACAGATGTAATTGCAACTCTTCTGCACCTCCTGCTGATTTCATTTTTCTCCGTCTCTTCTCGGTGAACATTACCATCACCATGACCACTTGGGTTGTTTCTAATATAAACTAGCAACAATATGCCTGCACTTGTGTTGATGTCATATATATACTTGATTTTTCCCCTTCACCCCTTTTTTAACTTAGAAATTTGGGTATCATTAACGTTCTTTAGTGTTTTCTTTTAAAAGTTTACATACCCAGTGGTCTTTATGCTGTTCATACAGTGGAATCATCTACATGATCTGGTTTTGAAGCATTTTCTTGCCAAAGAAATCCTGTTCTCATAGGCATCCAATACACTCATTTTCCCCAGTCTTTGACAGACCTTAGTCTACTTCCTGTCTCTGTAAAGTTGCCTGTTCTGAACATTTTCATAAAAGTGGAATCAGATATTTTATAGTATTTTATGAATCAGATATTTATTCTTTAGGGGTTGAATTCTGTCCATTAGCATCAGGTATTCAAGGTTCATTCCTGTTATAATAAGTGTATGTTGTATGTATAATACTGTACATTATGTAATATATGAATATAATATCCTGTGTATAGAGAATATATATAATATGTTGCTCGAATATATAAAAATATAACTTATTTTTGTCTATTGATTGTATATCTTATAACTCGAACTTTTAAATTTCTGAAATATATATGTACACAAATATGTGTTTGTGTGTGTGTGTGTGTGTATCAGTGAATAGAAATAATTTGCCTCTACCTTTCTGATTTGGATTCCTTTTCCTTGCCTATTACTAACTTAGTAAAGTATGTGTATACACCCAGGTCTCTTGGACTTCTTTATTTCGCTTCATCATCTTATTTATTTATTTAACTACTTTTTTTTTTTTTTTAACCAAAGACCTACTCAGCTCTGGCTTATGGTGGTGCGGGGGGATTGAACCTGGGACTTTGGAGCCTCAGGCATGAGAGCCTCTTTGTATCACCATTATGCTATCTTATTTTCTCTCTTTCTCAGGTTGGATCATCCCATGTTTCCTGACATTTTTTTCCCCCTACTGTTCTCTCTCACTTGCTATCAACCCCTCTCATAAATTCATTTCACCTGTTGACCTTCTGTCCTCTAGAATTTTCTCTGGCCCTTTTCAAGTAAGTTCCACCTTCTCTCTTCTTACTGATATTTTCTGTTTGGCGAGACATTCTTCTCAGACTGATCTTTCATTCTTTAGACAATGATTTTTGCCATTCTTTTCAGATATTTACAACATGTGACTTAGTCTTTGTTGACTAATAATGACATCTGGTCTTCCAGGGGAGAAATGTCCCTAACTGCCACCCCAACCTCCCCCTGCCACACCCTGAATATGGGCTGTTATCTCCTTACTTTATATATCTCTGGAGTTTTCAGTGGGAAACCTACACTTTCAGTGCTTAATGTGGCAATTCTGGATACCAGATTCTTTCTTCTCTGATTTGTTGTTGTGTCTTATTTCATTTTCTGTTTCTCTTTCAGTCACACACTTTCCCTTCCACCTTCCTCCATCCCTTCTCTTCCTCCCTCCCTCCATCCCTCCCTCCATCCCTTCCTCCCTTCTTTCCTTCCTTCCACTCTCTGTGCCAACAAAGTTCAGTGCTGGGAAACTGTGCAGATGCATTCACATCTGCCATGTTTTCCCCTCAGGCTACTAGTTCCCGTGAGAGTTGGGACATTCTGGGAGTGCCTGTTCCGCCATGTTATGCCCTCAGGACATTGTCTATATCCCCGCGATATTTGGAGTGCTTTGGTTACTCCTCCCCCCTCCCATTCTCTGGAGAGTAATCATCCTATCCTGGAGTGCTTTGGTTACTCCTCCCCCCTCCCATTCTCTGGAGAGTAATCATCCTATCCTGGAGTGCTTTGGTTACTCCTCCCCCTCCTATAAAAACCCTTCGTTTTCCGCACCTCTTGCCAGTGCTTCACTCCGGTGTTCAGACGCAGGAAAGGTTACTGCGTGAGGTGGCCATTTTCGCTACTTCTGCGTGGCCCAACCTGCTCTCTAGCACCCAACTCTGAGGTGTCAGCGCAAATAAAGATTTGTGTTTCCTCTTTGCTCCAGACCTCCTCTCTCTCTTCTCCGCGGCCCGGCCCGCGCACAGCAACAGTTCAATGCTCCAGACTAACTTTATTTCAGAGAAAGGGAGGCGACACCGCAGCACCAAGGCTTCTCCTGTTCTCATGTAGTGTTCTGGGGACTAGAACCTGGCTCATGTTCGCAGCAAAATAGGTATCAGGCACCCTCCCAGGTGAGCTCTGTCACCAGCTCTTTTATCAACATCTGGAACAGACCCTGCAGTTTCTGTAGTCTTTGCTGTGAGTGCCCCTTGGACTCTCACCTCAGTTAGCTTAGAGGTCAGTGTAGTGGCCAGATATTCTGTGATTGCATGGACCCAAAATTTCCAACTCTTTGCCAGAGATTCTGCACATTCTGCTGTAGAAAGAAAGCAAAACAACAAACAAATAAACAACAGTGCATATTGGAGGCAGTCCTGGTTATTCTCCCTATATGCTACTGGGTCCATCTTTCTCCTGCCCTGTGTCAAAGGGAATCAAAGTGTCAACTCAGCCCCCTTTCCCCAAGCCTCCCTTTGAGCTCAGCCAGTAAGTGGGAGATGAGGAGACCAAGGCAGAGGCTGGTGATACTCTTATCTTCCCTGGGTCTGGCAGTGCCTAGATCCCCTCCAAGGTGTCACTGACCTGTCACATATATTTCATTAGTGATTTTTAGCTCTTAAAGGGTCTTTGCAATACCTGCTCTGTTTTATTGTTCAGGCCTTATACCAGAATGATTTCCTGCTGCCTTTAATTCTTTGGAGTCTCACCACACTTTGTTGGCCAGTATAATTCTGATTCCCCCTCTACGAGTGGTTTCTTTTGTCACATTTTATTGAGTTGTGGTGGGTCCTCTTGCACTTTGTGAATTATTTCCTATCGGGGAATTTGCATATTTCTAATCTTGAGTGCTCAGAACTCCTCTCTCTGAACCCAATGTTACGAAGATGATGTTTTTAGTAAGGATTATGAAATTTGATTGAAATACTTAGTAGTAAATGAATCTTGGTAGTTAGAATGGGGTTTAAAGTACACGGCTCTATGCAGGAAAGATGTTTTAAACAATTGGGTTTACCTTTGGTGAGAACACGAAGGTAGTGGTTAAACAAGTGCAAATAAGATGGATTTAATGGGGTCTGGGGGTGGCCAAGCATACAAATTACCGTGTGTAAGAACCTGGGTTCAAGCACCGGCTCCCCACCTGTAAAGGGAAGCTTCAGAAGCTGTGAAGCAAGTCTCTCTGCTTCATTTCTGTTGCCCCTCTCCTCTCTCAATTTATCTCTTTCCTATCAAAAGAAGAAAAAAAAAAGGAAAAATGGTTGCTGGGAGCAGTGGATTTGTCATGTAGGCACTGAGCCCTAGTAATAACCCTGGTGGAAATTAAAAGAAAGAAAAAAAGAAAAGATGGAATTCAAATGAGAATATGGTGGTATTCTGAGCACTGTAGTGGGTGAGATCCACCGGCAATTCTGGGAGTGTTCTAATCTCATACCCAACCATTCTTCTCTCTTTTAAAAAAATTAATTAATTAATTAAGCATTGGATGGAGGCAGAGAGAAATTGAGAAGGGAAGAGAAGGGAGGGGGAGATAGAGAGGGAAAGAGACAGAGACCTGCAGCCCTGCTTCAAACACCCCCCCACACACACACATGCTTTTCTTGAGGAAGTGGCCCAGGCCAAGTGTGGAATGTTCTGATAGCATCTCAGCTTCTTAGGAGAACATCCTTTGCCCAGCGGAGGAGGCCAGAATTTACCACCGAGTTGGAGCCATGGGGAGGGGTGGGATCTTATGATGACATCAAGACAGGGCCAGGGAGAGAGATGAATTCCCAGGAGAAGGGGGAGACAAGGGGGAATCATTTGTGATTTGGTAACACAGCTTCTAAGGTGTTTGCCAGAAGATCAGAACTGTGATATCTTTTTGCAGACATCCTGAGCCTGCAGGGGGACCTGGGAGGTATGCTCAATGAATAAAGTGGTACAGACCCCTGAGAGGGTCTCAGCCCCACTGGGGGGACAGTGCTTTGTGGCTCCTGTTGCTTGATGCCACATGGAGATGTGAGATAGTGTTGCTTGGTTTTCTTTTCTTTTTTTAAATTTATTTTTAATTTTTTAAATTATCTTGATTTATTTGATAAATACAGCCAGAATTTGAGAAGAAGGGGAAGATAGCTAGATAAATAGATAGAGATAGAGATAGATAGATAGATAGAGAGGTACAGCCCTGCTTCATCACTTGCAAAGCTTTCTTCCTGCAGGTGGGGACCAGGGGCCTGAACCCGGCCGGGTCTTCAAACACTGACATGTGTGCTCAACCAGGTGCACCACTACCTGCCCCCCCATGTTGCTTGGTTTTCCAAAATAGCTATAAACACCAGTTTTATGAGTATGAACTTAGTGATTCCAATTTTCTAAGAACATGGTAGCAGGGAGTGTGCTGACCCATTTGCCACCTCCGTGTTTCCTCTTTAGCTTTCCAAACCAGCCAGAGATACAGGAAGAGACCCCTACTCTTAGGCTGTTCCCATTTGCCATAGTGCCAGGGTCTTAAAATAATTCTATTCTGCATTGCAGTTCAGTGCTGGGAAGGCAGGACATCAGGTGAATGCAGAGAGAGTCTCTGAAATATTTTTAGATTCTAGGCCTTTGGCTGCCAACCACTCCCCACTTATCAACCTGGAAGATTCTTTCAAACTCAGAGAGCAACAGCTCTGTGCCTCTGACGAAACAGAAAGGAGCTGGCAGAGAAAGAGGATGATGAGTTATTCATGCAGATTCTGGGAGCTGGCCATCAGATCAGGCTGATGAGACTCACGCACCAGGCAGAGAGAGGGACTGAAGGACCTTTGTCCCGTGGAGGGGGTTGAAGAGCAGAAATTCACTCTGCCTCTCCTTGGAGCATGAGTGCAGGAGAAGGGGAGGCAGGGAAGGCTGTCTGGGATGGGGAGGGAGTGTGGCCAGAAGTCCCAGGCAGTGGGGCTGTGCCAGTGGTTGTGTTGTGAGTTCGAGAATCAGAACCAGCCGATGGAGTCAACAAGGAGGGACTTTATTAACATTTACAGGCCACAGAAAGAGCTCCTGTTCTCAAAGAATTCTGGGCCCCAAACAAATGAACAGGCCAGCTTATATAGGGGCTGCAGGAAAGCGTCATCACAGAAGCAGAGGCTTCTGTGTAAAGTTAGGGGTGTGGGACTTATACCCATTGTTCTGGGTCTATCTGGCAGCCTTAATTACTGTTATGGTTACTTTTATCTTTTCCTGCATAGCTGTGTCTGGGAAAGTTTAGCTTCAGGACTTAGAAGCATCAGCATAAGATACACCACTGGTGGTGGGGGGGGTACCTTTTTCAAGGTTTCTTGATGAATAGAACTTTTCTTCAAAGGTCAGCTGGAGTTCATCCTCCTCCAGGAAGCCTGTGCTTTATTAGCTCTATCTCTCTGTCTCTCTCTCTCTTTCTCTCTCCCCTCCCCTCCCCCTCCCTTTCTCTCTCCCCCTCCCTCTCTCTTGTTGAGGGGTTAATGCTTTACAGACCAGGCCCCCAAGTTTTCTTTCTCCTATGTCTTCCCCTCACTCCCCAGAGTCCTTTGCTTTGGTACAATACACTGTATGCAGTCCGTGTTTTACTTTGTGCTCTCTCTCCTTGCCCCTAGTTATTAAGTCCCACTAGTAAGTGAGGTTGTTCAGTATCCAGCCTTCTCTTTTTGGCTTATCTCACTCAACATGATGTCCTCAAGTTCCCTCAAAGTGGATGCAAAGGAAATTGCTTCATCCTTTTTGACAGCTGAATAGTATTTCATCGTGTTGGAATTCCAATAGAATTCCATACCACAGCTTCTGTGTGTATGTGTATGTCTGAGTTTTATTTATTTATTTTTTGTTTCTTTATTGGGCGATTAATGTTTTATAGTCGACAGTAAATACAATAGTTCGTACATGCATAACATTTCTCAGTTTTCTGCGTTCAACCCCCCTCCAGATCCTCTGCCATCATGTTCCAGGACCTGAACTCTTCTCTCCCTCCCAGCCACCCCAGATGCAATACACCAACTCCAGTCCAAATTCTGCCTAGTGTTCTCTCTTCTTACCTTGTTTTTCAACTTCTGCCGGTGAGTGAGGTCATCCCATACTCAACCTTCTGTTTCTGACTTATTTGACTTAACGTGATTTATTCAAGCTCTCTCCAAGAATACCACAGCTTTTCTTTAGCCGCTCATCTGACGTTGGACATCTGGTTGTTTACAGGTTCTGGTGATTACAAATCGTGCTGCTGTGAATGTATGCATACATATCTCTTCTGTTAGGGGCTTTTGTTTTCACTGGGTAAATGCCCAGGAGAGGGATAGTGTAGGGTAGCTTCATGTCTAGTGTTCTGGGAGTTCTCCAGACTATTTTCCACAAGAGTTGGACCATTTTACACTCCCACCAGCAGCATAGAAATGCCCCCCCTTTTGTTTGTTTTCTCCACATCCTCTCCAACACTTGTTGTTTCTGTCCTTTCTGATGTATGAGATCCACACAGGTGTAAAGTGGAATCTCACTGTTGTCTGGATTCACATTTCTCCGATGATGAGTGACTTTGGCCACCTTCTCATGGGTCTATTGGCCCTCGGTCTCTTCCCAGTACCTACGACGTCACTCTCCTTTCCAGTCTAATGCACCTCTTCCAAACTGTTTGATATTTATGTGTGACCTGTCCCTCCAATCTATACTTGACGAGCACCAAAGATGTTCCGGGCAGTGTTCTAGGTGTCAGGGACACAGTAGTGAGTAAGGCAGGCAGATTCCTGCTACCTTGATATTTCTGTGTATATGTGTAGAGGAGAGACTCACCCTAATAAACCAACAGCATAATAACTTAACTACCAGTAAAAACTCTGGATAAGATAGCACAATATATGATAAATACTAGGTGAAAATCTGGAGAGTATAGCAGGACTGTGGGGTCAGATTTGCGCGTTTTTTTTTGGGGGGAGTGGCATTTTAAGTGGGATGCTGAGAAGAGGCTTTGTGGAGTGAGTGGTGTTTGGACAATCTTGATGCACGTTTTTTTTTTTTTTTTTAATTTAGCTCCCCACACTCAGGCTGGTAGTTGGGGGGAACCTTTTCTGATGATTTTTTAAAAATTAATAGTGACTTAATTGTAATTAACAAAATTATAAGATAACAGGGGTAGAATTTTGCTCAGTTTCTAGTGTTCCACATTCCATCCTCTCCATTAGAAGCTTCCCTGTTCTTTATTCCTCTAGGAGTATGGTCCCAAATTCTTCAAGGGCTGCAGAAGGTGGAAGGTCTGGCTCCTGCAATTGCTTCTCCACTGGACATGGGGGTTGGCAGGTGGATCCATAACCCCCTGCCTGTTTCTGTCTTTCCCTAGTGAGGCAGGGCTCTGGAGAGGTGAGACTTCAGGACACAGAGCCATAAGGAAACCTGTTCCTGCACTAAACTCTCTTCTGCTGTGAGTGTGAGGGACCCTCTCCCTCCTGTCTCTGCTGGGCTCTCCATTCCTCCTAGAGCCTTCTCCATGCCCTGCTCACTGTCTACCATAGTCTTCTGTGATAAAAAACGATGACTATTGCGCTATTTTTTAAATTAAAAAATGGAAAAAAATCAGCTTTTAAAAAAAGGAAATATAAGGCTTCAGACAATCTTACTGTTTTTTGTTGTTTTCGCCGGGCTATGTAGTTTTCGCCGGGCTGGCTTCACGGGCGGGTAACAGACGACCAGGGACTCATGGTTGAGCTGTAGGCAGTATCTCTTTATTCATGCAGAATGCAGCACAATCTAAGACGAGCTAAGCTAAACTCAAGTACCCTAAAACTCACAATGCTGTCTTTATATATACTTGCCAAGTAGGGTGGAAACAGGATGTGACATAGAGAGGGTGGAGAGAAAAGTGATTGGCGAAAATCAGAGTGTGACAAGGAGAGGGCGGAGCAGGCGAGAATCCTATCACTGAACCACCAATGCCCTGGAGGGAGTGCTTTATGTAAATGTAAAAGTGATTTATGTAAATAGACCAAAGCTTTGAATGGGATTAAATCTATCCCTATATAGGCATATGGTTAAGCAGAAGCCAGGGGGAGCTGGCATACTATCCAACATCTCCCCCTTTCTTTTTAACTATTTGCCATAGTATCAGGATTGTGGGGTGAACAGAAACCTATATCATACAGGCATTTTCAAAAGAACTGGCATAAGACATGGAAAACAAAATAGGCGAGCAGCAATAACCAGTGTGATGCCAAGGGGAACGTTTCTTGCCTCAAAGGGCAAGGCCTAGCAGGCGAAAGGACATTTCTTGCCTCTGGGAACGCTTCATGCCTCTATGGGCATCTCTTGCCTATTGGGGCGCTTCATGCCTCTGTGGGCATAACCTAATAAGGAGGGGGAGTTTTCTGCCTCTGGGGAAGAGCCTGCAGGCGAGGGGACATGGTCTATAAAGTCTCAAGACAATTGGCTGAAGTTAGTCTTTGAGAAACACAGCAGTGTGTACCAGTAAGTCCGATGGAGGTGTCAGTCCAAAGTAGCTGACCACAGAAGAAAATGCCAGAGGATGAAACGCTGCACGTCTGTCTCGATGGGGAGTGTCAGTCACCAGAATTTTGCTTTTCTGTAGAGAGTGAGCTTTGGAGTCTGTGAATCTGTTTCTTCAGGTCGTGCCAGGTCACCTTATTGGTTTCTGGGGGTGTGTTGTAGTCATTCCATCTTGTGGGCAATGTCAGAGAACAGGATCCAAATGGATTTCTAGGAATTCCATTTGAGTAGATGCTTTTTCATGTGAAGACTTTGACAGCTGAAATTCACGTACTTGTCAAACAAAACTTGTAGCAGATTAGAAGTTTACTATAATTGATAACTCCATTATAATTGGAAGTCCTTTCTAGTATGATTTTAAGGTTGTTTAAACAGTTTAAACTCAATAAAATGTGGAAAGGTAAACAGAAGAACCATGGTTAAAAGCCTCAGGCATGAGAATAATTAACATAATCATTGCACTATCTGCCCCACCCATAACTCATACAGTTTTCAGGATTAAACGTTTCAGATTCATGTCAAGATGTAAAAGAGAAATCAAAGGAGGGAAAAAACAATTTTTTGGATTGTTTCTGGATGTCTCTAGAAATCATGGCTGCGTCCAGCATTTTTTTTTTAAGTCAATGTCAAACAAAAATTCAGTCATTCAAATCATTCTCTTATGAAACGCAACTTGAACCAGATTATCAAGATCTCACCATGTAGGATTAAGAGTCCCCGGAGGGTGTCCTAGTCCAAAAAGCTCCTCGAAATTCCATTTAGGCTGCTTCTGACTGTTCCTGCTGGATTGCTTCAGGCACCCATTTTTAAAAGCGTCTTCCCATGGAAGAAAGAATCCAATCAGGAGAGTAGAACTAACCACGTGTCTCCATACTTGGGAACTGCCAGGGTACTCGAGAATGTTCTTCAAATTAGAGTAGTCCTTCTCCATGGGAAACATGCGAGAAGAAGTCCAGAAAGTCCCAGGGGAAATCCCCATGCATATCCCAAGGTCTACGATCACGGTCATAAAGAACCAAACTGTGGCCTGGAGCAAAATGTAGTCCTTTTCCTCAGGAAACATGGGAGAGGGAATCCAGAAAGTCCAAGGAGAAATCTCCGTGCATCTCCCAAGCTCTATGATCCCGGTCATAAGAAACCAAACTTCCTGGTCAGGGAACCAAAGTGTGGCCCAGAGTAAAATGTTCCAGAGACAGAGAAACTGTCTCATAATGAAACAGTAGAGGCTTTGGCAAACCTCTTCATAAGTAGAAGAGAAGATCATAGTGCATAGGTAGGCAAAGTCTTCACTTATCTGGGAGTTGTGCAGGTCCAGCCCCACGTTGGGCGCCATATGTTGTTTTCAACGGGTTATGTCGTTTTCGCCAGGCTGGCTTCACGGGCAGGTAACAGACGACCAGGGACTCATGGTTGAGCTGTAGGCAGTATCTCTTTATTCATGCAGGACGCAGCACAATCTAAGACGAGCTAAGCTAAACTCACGTACCCTAAAACTCACCACCGGCGAAAACAACAGTTTTTGATGTAATGTGGATGTATAAAGTTAGAAGATTCCAGAAGTATAGTTTCACTCCTATATATGTGTGGGTATGTGTTCCCACCACTGTTCCTACAGCCCTCTACCTGACCCATGTGGGTTTTGCTTTTTCCATTTTTAACTTTACTTTTCCTTCCTTCCTTCCTTCCTTCCTTCCTTCCTTCCTTCCTTCCTTCCTTTTTTTTGCTTCCAAGGTTATTGCTGGGCCTCAGTGCCAGCACTACGAATCCACTGCTCCTAGAGGACACTGGGTATTTTTTCCCATTTGTATTGAATAGTACAGAAAGAAGTTGAGAGAAGAGGGGGAGATAGAGTGAGAGAGAACACTAGACACCTGCAGAACTGCTTCGTTCACTGCTTGTGAAGCGACCTGCCACCCCCCCCACGGTTTTCACAGAATCAAAGAGATAGTATTTTTTGCAAGTTAATTTGCCTTCTTAGCTAAGTCCTACAGATGAGTTACACCACCCAACTGTTTTTTATTTGTTTGTTTGTTTTGCCTCCAGGGTTATTGCTGGGGCTCGGTGCCTGCACTATGAATCCACTGCTCCTGGAGGCCATTTTTTCCCATTTTTGCTGCCCTTGTTGACCTTGCTGTTTTTATTGTTGTCATTGCTATTGTAGGATAGGACAGAGAGAAATGGAGAGAGGAGGGGAAGACAGAGATGGGGAGAGAAAGATAGACACCTGCAGACCTGCTTCACCGCCTATGAAGTGACCCCCCCCCTTGCAGGTGGGGATCCGGGGGCGTGAATCAGGATCCTTGCTCTGGCCTTTGCACTTTGCACCATGTGTACTTAACCTGCTGTGTTATTGCCCAGCCCCCCTTTTTTGTTGTTTGTTTGTTTGTTTTACCACTTAAGGAAATTTTACTCTTATGTGTTATTTTTAGGATTGGCATTTATCACAAACAGGACCTATTTATTTACCAGACAAGAAAAGCTGGCATCTTATCTCTGTCTTCTGTCTGTCTGTCTGTCTGTCTCTCTTCATATATGTATTTGACCAGATCACTGCTCAGCTTTGGCTGCTGGTGGTCTTTGGGATAGACCCCCAGGTGTCTGGCATACAAATTCTTTCCACATGCAAGTCTGGTGTGCCAGCCCAACTTTGTCTATTTAGTCTACTAGCTAAACTAGCTGTGCCACTGAACTAGCTGTGCCACTCCCACAGTGTGGCACTGAGCAGATGGATGTTCTCGGGACTGCAGTGCCTTCAGTGCCATACCATGCTCTGCCCCCTCGGAGAACTTAGATTCATAAGATCCAGCAATGGTGTTTCTTGGCTTCCCCACAATGGAGTTGAAAAGCCTTGTCCACACAGATGCCTGCACATGGGTGGTGGAGGCAGCCTGATTGGCAACCATCTAGACTTGGAGGCTGTCAAGAAGCCAGCCCTTCAGTACACGAACAGACCAAAAAAAAAAAAAAAAAAAAAAAACAAACACCACACACACGGCCCAGACAATGGAGTACTATTTAGTGCTGAAAAGAATCATTCATGAAAAGACAGAGGAGGCCTGGAAGAAAGTTTAAAGCCTATCACTGAGTGAAAGAAGCCAGTCTGAAAAGACTACACACTGTGTGATTCCGATCCTGTGGCATTCTGGGAATGGTGAAATGATGGAGACTGAAAAAGCCAGAGGTTGCCAGGAGTTGTGGGGAAGAGGTTGGGGAGGTAGAGAGAGCGTGGGGGACGTCTTCGGCAGTGACTACTGTGACCCTGAAGCGGCTGCTACTTGTCGTTATATGCACATCCAGACCCTTCAGAGCCATCTGAATGTCAGCCGTGGGTTCTGGGGTGGGGGGTGATGGATTTATAGTGGGTTGGGCTGTAACAGCTGCCCCCCACCCAGTCTAGTGGGTGTGGGTGGTGGGAAGGCTGAGCCTGGGTGGGGACAGGGCTCTATGGCATCCTCTCCACATTGCTGTGACTCTCAAACTGTCCTGCAAAAATAAAGTTAAAACAAAAGTAGGAGCCAGGTTGAGTGCACAAGGCCGTGGGTTCAAGGCCTCGGTCCCCACTGATAGTGGGCAAGGAGGGGAGCTTCATGAGCGGTAAAGCAGTGCTGCAGGTGTCTCTCTTTCTCCTGAACTATCTGCCCCTCCCTTCTTTAATTTCTCTCTGTCCTATCAAATAAGAGGATAAAAGAGAAGGACCAATGGCCTCTAGGAGCAGTGGATGCATTGTGCAGTCACTGACCCCTAGAGATAACCCTGGTGGCGATAAAAAGAAAATAAGGAGGGGGCCAGGCTGTCGTGCGCCGCGATTAAGCGTCTGTGCCACCGTGTGCAAAGACCGGGGCTTGAGCCCCTGCTCCCCACCTGCAGGGAGGGTCTACACAAGCAGTGAAGCAGGTCTTTAGGTGTCCCTTCCCTCTCTGTCTCCTCTCTCGATTTCTCTCTGTCCTATCAAGCATAATAGAAAGGAGAAAGGAGTGGTCCTGGAGGTGGCACAGTGGATTAAGCACTGGACTCTCAAGCGTGAGGTCTTCAGTTCAATCCCCAGCAGCACATGTATCAGAGTGATGGCTGGTTCTTTCTCTCTCTCTTGCTATCTTTCTCATGAATAAATAAATAAAATCTTTAAAAAAAAAAAGGAAAGGAAAAAGAAAAAGGAAAAAAATGCCTTCTGGGAGCCAAGAATTTTTAGTGATTGTATTGAGCCTCAGAAATAATCCTGGTAGCAATAAGAGAGAGAGAGAGAGAGGGAGAGGGAGAGGGAGAGGGAGAGGGAGAGGGAGAGGGAGAGGGAGAGGGAGAGGGAGAGGGAGAGGGAGAGTGTATGGGGAGATAGCAAGAGAGCATAGTGGTTATGCAATGAGACCCTCATGCCTGAGGCCCCAAAGTTTAAGGTTCAGTTCCCCTGCACTGCATAAACTAGAGCTGAGCAGTGTTTTGGTGAAGGAGGAGGAGGAGAGAGGAGGAGGAAAGAGGAGGAGAAGGAAGAATTCCAGTCCAGTGTGTGGCAGACCCTCTCCCTCTCCTCCAAACAGAGGGCATGGACGTACTGACCTACGAGGAGGAGGAGTATGGCTCAGAACTCAGCTGGCTGGTGACATCTTGTCCTCCAGAATGCATGGACACCCCCTCCCTAGAATGCTACAAGGTATCCTGCTGGGCCTCTGAAGTGTGTTCAGTGAGCTCCACAAATCCTCACTGAATGACAGTTCCCAGGCCCCGTGCCAGCTGCTGCTGTCTGCACAGCAGCCCTACAGGCCCATCTTTGCCCTTCCAGAGTGGACAGCCTTGGGGGGTAGGGTTGGAGATTCAGTCTCTTCTTGCCTTCACTGTGAGTAAAGCTAGTCCCACTCTGGGCACTTGTTCAAAGCCACCACACTCAGAATTTACCTTGCTTTGCAGGCCTCTTTCAAGTAATATCCAGAAAAAGTCTCAGAAAAGAAAAAGACTCTGAAATTCAAGACAGCCTCTTCTACTTATATGCGAGAAGCTTGCCTCTCTCAGCCTAGAAACTCAGTACCTTCTAGAAGTTTGTGTGCAGAAAAATAATCTATGTCAGATGGTGCATATTGCTGGAGGGCAATTCAGGTTTTTGACTTTTTCTTTTTAAATATATATATATGTGTATGCACACACACACGTATAAGTTTTATTTTATTAGTGATTTAATAATCAACAAGATTGTGGGGTAAGAGGGGTACAATTCCGTACAGTTCCCACCGCCAGAGTTCGGTATCCCATCTCCTCCATTGGAAGCTTCCCTATCCCAATGGGAGTGCAGAAGCTGGGAGGTCTGGCTTCTGTAATTGCTTCTCTGCTGGGCATGGGCATTGACTGGTTGATCCATACCCCCAGGCTGTTTTTATCTTTCTCTAGTGGGGCAGGACTCTGGAGAGGTGGGGTTCTGGGACACATTGGTGAAGTCATCTTCCCAGGGAGGCTAGGTAGGTGTCATGGTATCATCTGCAACTTGGTAACTGAAAAGCATCAACGATATAAAGCAGAACAAATTGTTTAATAATCAGGAACCTAAAAGTAAGAGTATAGCAGATGAGATTTGGGGTCTTCATGTTGGAAGAAGTTAAGAAGTCTATTTTAGGTATATTCCAAGGGCCCATGACTTTACTAATTTTTGCCTGAGCCTGTCAGCTAGCATTCAGGTTGGATAAAAGTATTATCTGGGGAAATGGTGTACAGAATTGGACCAGAAAGCTTTTCAAATATTTTATTTATTTACTGAGAGATAGGAAGAGATAGTGAGAGAGAAAGAGAGAGAGAGAGAGAGAGAAAAAAACCAACCAGAGAACTTCTCAGCTCTAGTTTATGGTGGTGCTGGGGATTGAACATGGGACCTCAGAGCCTCAGGCATGAAAGTCTTTTGCAGAACCATTATGCTATCTCCCTACTCATTATGCTATCTCCCTACTCATTATGCTATCTCCCTACTCATTATGCTATCTCCCTACTCATAACCCCCCATTTCTTTACTTCTCCACCCCAGTCACTGCAACCACCCCCCTTGCTGTCACCACAAGGGCTTTGCTGAGACAAGGCTGCTGGGACCCCTGAAAATGAACTGCTGGGTCCCCCGCTGGGTTGGGTCCCCCCCATCTCTGTCTGTCCTGTCTCTGCTTCCTTCTTGCTGACACATCTGAGCTCCACTTCCACCAGGGGGTCCCAGGATGCCCAAGAAAAGGCTCAGCTCTCATTAGAGTCAAGGTTTCCATGGGAAGCAGGGATTCTAGAAACAAGTCTTCATGGGAGGAGGCTGTGTGCTCTCATATGTCCTGCCTGCCTTCCCACACATGTGCGCACACATATATGCATGTCCTCTTTCCCTCCCTCCCTCCCTCCCTCCCTCCCTCCCTCCCTCCCTCCCTCCCTCCCTCTTTCTCTCTTCTACGCTGTGGGGGAAATACCTAATGAAAATTTCATGGTTAGAACACCCACTGCTTCTGATTCCTCAAAGGCAGTTGATAGTTATTAGAGTGAGGACCTCATAAAAGACCTTTCTACATTTGAAAGACTTACCGAAAATAAAACAGGAGCAGGTCAACTGTTAATCAACCCACTGCCATAGAAATGGAGTTCTTTAGCAAGTAAGTTCTTAAGCCTGAGAGGGAAAAAAAACAAACAAACAGAAAAAAAAACCCTTCTTCTTGTGTGGGAGAAATGATGTCTTGAATCAGAAATGCATAGGCTCAGCAAAATAGCTCACTGGACAATGTACTTCCTTTGCAGGACGTGAGGCTCAGGCTGTGAGCAGTGCTGCTGTGGTGTCTTTGCCTTTATCCTTATCTCTCTGTCTCTGTATCTTTCCTTCAGTCTGAAAAAGCCAGCCTTAAGCAGTGAAGCCCTGGTAATGGTGAAACAAACAAACAAACACACAAACAACAACAACAATGGCTCAGCCAGTAGGGCCCACATGGTACCATGGAAGAGGATTCAGGTTCAAGTCTCTAGGTACCCCACCTTTGGGGAGGGAGCTTCACAAGCAGTGGAGCAGTGCTTCTCTCTCTCTCTCTCTCTCTCTCTCTCTCTCTCTCTCTCTGTACCAGCAACAGGAACAGGAACTGTAGAGTCAAGCGGGTCCTAAGCCCCAGCAATAACCCTGGAGGCAAACAAGAAAACAAACAAAAGATTCAACACAACTCCCACAAAACAACAAAACAAAACAAGATGTATGCACAGTAGTGTTCTGACTGCATGGCTATTCCAATCCTTTTTTTTAATGTTTAATTCTGTATTTAAGATCAATTCATAGAAGCTAATGTTCAAGCCAAAAACATAAACTTCTATGGCTCTTGTAATTAGTTGTGAAATATTTTTAGTTTTGAGTTGTAAGAAGTACAACTTCAATTTTAGATAAATAATATGCATTTAAAAAATATATTTATTTATTTATTCCTTTTGTTGCCCTTGTTGTTTTATTGTTGTAGTAAATATTATTAATGTCGTTGTTGTTGGATAGGACAGAGAGAAATGGAGAGAGGAGGGGAAGACAGAGAGGGGGAGAGAGAGAGACACCAGCAGACCTGCTTCATAGCCTGTGAAGTGACTCCCCTGCAGGTGGGGAGCTTGAACCAGGATCTTTGAGCCAGTCCTTGCGCTTTGTGCCACCTGCGCTTAACTTGCTGCGCTACCGCCTGACTCCCTATAATATGCAGTTTTGTTCTCACATCCTATGTATTGATTTTTCAGTTGAGAATGGTGTAATTTCAAGCATAACGTATTTGTTTTGATCATGTTCAGCTCATCTATTTTTTCTTTTGTTTCTGTGCTTTTTATTTACTTAATTTTTTTCCATTGCAGAGATTAATAGTTTGCAGTAATGATAGTTGTTGTTACATGTGTAAAATTCCTCAATTTTCTGCAAGACATTCTCAAATACAGCCTAGGTCCTCCTCCACCGTCATGCGCCAGGACCTGAAAACAACCCCCCCTACCCCCCCCAAGTCATTTACTTTAGTGCAATACACCAAACCTTGTCTAAGTTCTACTTTGTGTTTTACCTTCTGTTTTTATTTCTCAACTTCTGTCTATGTGTGGGACTACCCCATATTCATCTTTCTTTTTCTGGCTGATCTCACTTAACATGATTCCTTCAAGCTCCATTCAAGATGAGGTGAAGAAGGTGAATTCATCATTTTTAATAGTTGAGTAGTATTCCATGGTGTATATATATACCACAACTTTCTCAGTCACTCATCTGTGGTTGGACACCTCAGTTGCCTCAAAGTTTGGGTTATTACAAATTGTGCTGCTGTGAACATAGGTAGACAAAGACGATGCATGTGTTTGATTCCTCATGATATATCCCCAGGAGAGGAATTGCAGGGTCATAAGGTTGGTGCATAACTTCTTAAGCCAGTCATCTATTGATGGGCACTGGGGCTGCTTCCACGCTTTGGCCACTGTGAATAATGCAGCTGTGAACATAGAGGTGTGTATGTCCCTCTGAATCTGTGTTTCAGTGTCCATGGCATAAATGCCAGGCCCACTTTTCACCGAACCCCAGAGGTGGACTGGTTGTCCCTTGTGAGATCTAGGTCATGACAGGAAGCCTGTGAATTTGACCTTTTGGACAGTGGTCTGTGGACGTGGATGATCCCGCTTTAGGTGGGATGACGAGGAGGAATGGGGTGATTCCTTGCACTTTTGATGTTCTGTTGAATCTCTGTTTTTATTTTATTTTATTTTAATGGCTCTTTAACATGCTCCTGTTTTGCAGGGCCAATGGCTCCTTCTATGAGCTCTTGCAAGTGGACTTCGGAATTGACAACAGCAGTGACCTGGCCGGGGCACAGCCCATCACCTGGCAGGTGGAGTACCCGGTGGAGGACTCCTTGAGTGGGCTGGTGGTCTCCGAGATCTTTGTCAGCCAGACTTCCTATGTAGGCATTGTGCCTCTCGCAATGGTGAGAAACCCGGGATTCCAAAAACCCGTCCTGGGACGTTTTCTCAGAGTGTATTTATTTATTTATTTAATTTATTGGGGGGGGTGTTATTGGTTTACAGTCAACAGTAAAATACAATAGTTGGTAGAGGTGTAACAGTTCTCAGTTTTCCACATAACAATTCAACCCCCTCTGGGTCCTCCTCTGCCATCATGTTCCAGGATTTGAACCCCCACCCCCCAGAGTCCTTTGATTTGGTGCAGTACACCAACTCTGTCCAAGTTTTGCTTTGTGTTTTTTTGTTTTTCAATCTTTTTTTTTTATTATTAGTGATTTAATAATCATTGACAAGATTGTGGGATAAGAGGGGTACAAGTCATATAGTTCTCTCCACTCGAGTGCCATGTCCCATCCCCTCCATTAGAAGGTTCCCTATTCTTTATCTCTCTGACAGTAAGGACCAAAAATCTCTATGGAGTGCTGTTGTCTTTGAGGATAAAGCAGAATAATCAAAGGACAGAAGGGACAGAAGAAGGGACAGAGAACTGGCTTTAGCCAAGCTGGTAGGGAAGGGGCCTATCTACCAGGAGCAGGAGGCAAAGGGAAGGTGTTTGGGGGGACAGGCAAGAGTGAAAGACACAGAGAAGGGGGGCGTGGCTGCATTAAGACAAGAGAGTTTGTTTGTTTATTTGTTTGCTTTGCCACCAGGATTATTGCTGGGGCTCTGTGCCTTCACAATGACTTCATCATTTCCTGTGACCTTTCCCCCCATCTTCTGATAGAAACAGAGAGAAATAGAGTGAGAGGAGAAGAGAAAAAGAGAGACACCTGTATTATTGTTCCACTGCTCCCCCCCCCCATAGGTCGGACCAGGGGCTTGAACCCGGGTCTTTGAGTATGGTAGCATGGGTGCCACTGCCTGGTCTTCATTGACAAGGATCTTTATCCTGACATCCAATGGAAGTATAGAGGCTAGAAGTGGCACCAGATTGCCCTAGAATATTGGGGTATAGGTCCCCACATTTTGGCCCCAGATATGAAAATGAAACTATTTGAAGATACTGAATCCTTGTTGGTATGCTTCTAATTCTGCTTCTAAAAACCCCTTCTGTTTCATTTGGTTTAATCCCCCCTGCTTAACACTATTCTATTTACATAACTAAGTACCAGCATGCCTGTATGGCATTGGTTTAATCCCCCCTGCTTAACACTATTCTATTTACATAACTAAGCACCAGCATGCCTGCAGGGCATTGGTTTAATCCCCACTGGTTCATGTTGTCTTTTTGCTCCGCCCCCTCTTGTAGTACACCCTGATTTGCACCAGTCACTTTTCGCTCCACCCTCTCTGTGTCACATCCTGTTTACACCCTACTTGGCAGTATATATAATGACAGTTTTGTGAGTTTTCAGTTTAGTTTTAGTTTAGCTTAGCTTGACTTAGTTTGTGCTGTGTTCTGCATGAATAAAGAGATAACTGCATACAGCTCAACCATGAGTCAGTCCCTGGTCGTCTAACTCCCGCCCGTGAAGCTCATCCCGACAAATCCTGGTGACCACACTCTCCTGTCATCAGGGTGGGGACTGGGTACTATGCCTTCCTGCAGCAAAGCTGCCAGAGGTTGGTGGTCCCAGGTATTTTACTTGTCTACTCACATCCTATCCCCGGGGGGGATGTAGTCCACCAGGGACGGAGGAGTGGACAGCTTCCAGTCATAGCTCCACATCCTCCTCTTTCTAGCCTCCAGGGCAGGGAGGAGACCTGAGAGCAGAGTCCAGCTGCCTCTGGTTGTCCCTGTGCCTTGGAGCGACTGCAGTGTCACCTCTTTTCCTTTTGCATCTTAGGAATTTCAGAGTCAGGGTACCTCTTTTGTCTTTTGTACTTTAGTGTAATATGAGCCAAGTGGAACACAGCAAATGTGAACAAGCTTAAAATATCAAGACAAATATGAAGATTCACCCATGTAGAGAGAAATTGCTGTAATGGAGTGGAACAGTTTAAATTCTGGTGTGGAATTAAGGGCCATCCTCCTGAGTGTCTAGACTCCAATATATATATATATATATATTTGGGACAAACACTTTGACTCACAGTGACTACTGTTGCAACTGGTGCTACACCTGATCAGTCTCTTCTCATTGTCTTCTTGCAGCTTGAAGACTTAACTTCTTACCAAGTGTGAAGTTACCTTCTTTTGTCGCTCTATTTCCGTCGACTTGCTTTGGTTTTGTGTCTTTAAAACTTCATTTTAGTGGCACCAGGAGGTGGCATGGTGGTAGAACTCTCTGGACTTGCAAACGTGATCCTGAGTTCAATTCCTGGAATTTCATCTGCCAGAATGATTCTCTCTCTTATGAATATAAATAAAACTATTGTTTTAAAGCTTTCTATTTCTATCTTATTGGCTAGAGACAGAGAAATTGAGAAGGGATGGGGGAGATAGAGAGGGAGAGACACAGAGACACACCTGCAGTCCTGCTTCATCGCTCCTGACCATTTTCCCCTGCAGGTGGGGGCCAGAGGCTCGAACCTGGGTCCTTGGGCATACTGTACCTTGTAGTGTGTGCACTTAAGCAGGTGAGCCACTGCTTGTCCCCCCCAACTATTTTTTTTCAAAATGTAAAAAAAAAAAAAAATCAAAGACCATCTATTATCTGTCCTCTGATCTTAATGTCCTAGAGATTTACTTGGGGTTGAGTCATACAAGGGGGAAATTCTGACTTCAGATTGGTTGGCAGTGGAACATTTTGGCCAAGAGTACAGACTCTTGGGGTCAACCTGTACCAGCTGAATTTTAAACTACAGTATTGACTAGCTCTCTCAGCCTGGGTAGGTCATTCGGCCTCTCTGCCACCCGGTGCCGTCTTCTTGACAACGTGAGGAGGGGGTTGCCTGCCTCAGAGGGTTTAGTGAGGATGGGGTGAGATTCTGTGGGTGGAGCCTCAGCATGTTTGTCTGGTCTGTGGTGCACACTCAGCCCATAGCCACCATTGTTTTTGTCATGCCCCTGTGCTAACTGACCTTGTGTAGGTAGGTATAGCTCTAAGACTTTAGGTGAAGATTGACACAAGTTCCGTCTTGGCCAGGTGCATTGTCTTCTTGGAGGAAAGGGAAAGTTGGGCTTGCTGAGCCGGATGAAGCATGATGCAGAGAGGCTGAGGCCATGAGACCCCAGCAGTTTTGGGCTCCCTTGTAAAGAAAAGGAAGGAGAGAATACTGTTGGGTGGGTGGCCTGTGGTGACTCTGCCCACTAGATGTCTCATTCAGTCTCATTGCCCCCTCTGAGGAAGTGCTCCTATCCTGGGGCTCAAGCCTATGTTTATGCCTTAGGACTTCGCTGCCTCTGTTGTGTAACCCTGTATGGTGCTGGAGGCCATTGACTCCCTTTGGGTAGCAAACACTGCTACTTCGTGAAGGGAAATGTGCAGCTTTAGGAGGCCCCCAGACGTGGAAGGCAGGGTGCAAATAGATGCAAAGGCTAAGTAATACAGTGGCAGTGGTATGTATCCATCTCTCCATCCATCCATCATCCATCCATCCATCCATCCATCCATCCATCCATCCTCCATCCATCATCTATCTATCCATCATCCATCCATCATCTATCCATCCATCCACCCATCCATCCACCCATCCATCCATCTATCCATCCATCCATCCATCATCCATCCATCCTCCATCCATCATCTATCTATCCATCATCTATCCATCCATCCATCCATCCATCCATCCATCCATCCATCTATCCATCCATCCATCATCCATCCATCCTCCATCCATCATCTATCTATCCATCATCCATCCATCATCTATCCATCATCCATCCATCCATCCATCATCCATCCATCCATCCATCCATTCATCCATCTGACATCCATCATCCATCCATCCATCATCCATCCATCCATCCATCCATCCATCCATCCATCCATCCGACATCCATCATCCATCCATCTGTCATCTGTTCACCTACCTATACATCCATTCATCTATTCATTAACTCATCATTCCATCCTGCCACCTACCAGATTAATTGACAGCATTTATTTTAACATAAACTATGTGCTGACCTGCTACTTTTGGGGGAGTGGGCAGGGAGCAAGTGATGGAAACAATTAGCATTGAAATCAGGTATGGAAGGCATTTCCATTTCAAGAAGAGCAGCATGCAGATGGCCAGAACCTTAAAAAAAAACTCATCTTGTGGCCCAGGCAGTGGTGTACCTGGTTAAGCACACACATTACAGTGTGCAAGGACCCGGGTTTGAGTCCCTGCTCCCCACCTGCATGGGGACACTTCATGAGCAGGGGAGCAGGGCTGCTCTTTTTCTGTCCCTCTCTGCCTCTCCCTCCTCTCTCCATTTATTTCTATCTTAATAAAAATAGAAAGGGGAAAAATTCTCATCTTAAAAAGAGCAGTCTACAATGAAGAGGTCATAACCCAGGGTAAAAAATAATATTTTCCGTAGCATTTCAAAAATGTAAAATAAAAAAAGCAGTCTTTGTGCCATCTTCTCTGCGGTTGGGAAGTGCCGTGTGCCCCGTTTCTTTTCTGTCCTCGAGTTCACTTCAGGAAAGTGCATGTTTTCTTTTTCCCCACCTCCATTCCTTTTCCACTTCTTTTCAGCTTTCTGCCCAATTATCAAGATTTGAGCTTGCAGATTTATATCTGTGGGTGGCTCGGAGTGGAAGGCTACGGCTCACCATTCAGTGGCAGTTCCTAAAAGTAAAAAACCCAGCTCTACACATGCACATAAAAAAGCACATTATCTTTTCAGAAAGGTTGGAATCCAACAACGAACACACTCAGCGAGTTTCTAGGCAACTGGGTACATGGGCTCAGCGCAGGAAAAAGCAAGAGAGAATCAGATTCCTTTTGAATCATGTTAGCTTGAAACTTCACAAAGCCTGGAGGCACAAATACTTCTTTATTTCAGATAATGCTCGTGCGCCCACTCTTGTGTCCTGGTGAATGGGGACAAGCGGGCACATGGAGTCTCAGCTCTTGGGAGCTCACACTGCAGGGGTGGAGCGTTCTGAGTTCAAGAAAAAGGCAAATATATCCACTCACTTCAGATGGCCATGAGCCAGTGCCTTGGAGAAACTCTTGTTGGATTGGGAGATAGCAGAGGGAGATAGACAGGGGGTGGACTGTGCTAAGAATCATCAGGAAAGCTCTGTCAGGGATCTGGTGTTTACTTGGGGAAATGAGCCTGGTCCCAGCTATAGCAAGCTATGGGTGATGGGGGAGGGGGGCGGCTGGCAGTGCTACTCAAGGACCCAGGTTTAAGCCCCCAGTCCCCATCTGCTGCAGGTGTCTCTCTTACTCTCCTTCTTTGCTTCCTCCTCCCATCTCAATTTCTCACTGTTCTTTCAAAATATAAAAGAAAGGGAAAAGAAAAAAGAAAAAAGAAAATGACCACTGGGAATGGAGGACTCATTGTATAGGCACTGAGTCCCAGCAATAACCTTGGTGGCAACAAGCGAGAGAGAAACAGGGAGAGAGAAAGGAAGAAAGGGAAGGAGGGAAGGAAAGCAAGGAAGCTATGGAGGAAGACAGAGGGAACCTTTGCATGTTTCTAGCAGAGTGAAGCTCATGGTGTCTGGAATACAGAGAAAGCCAGGTATTTGCCAAGTAGACAAGAAAGGGAGAGACAAGAAGAAGAGGTGAGATTGGGGAGGAAGGCAGAACAGTTTCTGCAGTTGAACCGTTCACTAGAGCCCAGGTGCTGTACTCTGGGTCACATTCACCTCTCTCACTGTTGTAGTAAATGTCCCCAAATAAATGTATCTCACAATTCTGGAGATCAGACATCTGAGATGAATCTGGGGGCTGAAGTCAGGGTGTAGGCAGGGCTGCCTGCCTTCTGGGGGCTCCTAGAGGGTCTGTTCCTTGCCTTTTCCAGTTTTTTTAAAAGTCCTGCTGTCCTTGGCTTGTGGCCTCATCATTCTGGCCTATAGCTCTGCTGCCATGTTTCCTTCTCTGACTTGCCTCTTTCAACAATCCCAGTGATGACACCAGGCCCCTTAGATAACTCAGGACATCCCCACCTCAAGACCCCTTACTGGGGTGACATCTGGAAAGTCTCTTGCTGTGTAAAGTTACAGATTCACAGATTCTAGAATCAGATTGTGGTTGCATTTGGGGTAGGGGGCATTTTTTTATTATTCATTAGCTCCTGCAGTACCTGTCAAGCTTGTAGAATATGTAATATTTTTTATGTATGTATACACATAACCATAATGATTGTATACATGTATAGATTACAAAAAGATTGTAAGGTTAGTTCACATTCATCCCTTCACATAATTATTGTGTGTCTTTGGGGAGAAGATTTAAGCCAGTCTTTTTTGGAGTCTTCAAGTATATAGTATTAACTGTAGTTACCATCCTATATGTTATATTCACAGAAATCACTCATCTTAAAACCAGAGTTTTTCTCTTTGACTAACACTTCTCTCCTCCCTTCATCCTGCTAACCACTGTTCCTATGAGTTCAGTTTTAAAAAAATTTTTCACCTACACATAATATCACATAACACTTTTCATTCTCTGTCCTTATTTATAGATCAGTGTATATTCTGCCTAGGCAATTTTACCTGAGCCTGTATCATTAATTATCATCTATCTACCTGTGAATATTCATTGGATAGGAACATGTAATATTGACCCACTTCATGGATAAGGAAACTGAGGAACAGAGAGATTGGTGAATGTGTTGAAAGTCACACTGGCAATGAGGCAGCTTGAATGGGTCACATTGTAGATCTGGGCTTCACACCCAGGACACTTGGTCCACGTCCTACTAATCATATTAAGCAGTGTCTGATGATGTCTTAACTATGTCACAGCACACATCAGCTACATGGAGTTTTCTCTTCTTTCTTTCTTTCTTTTGTTTTCTTTCTTTCTTTCTTTCTTTCTTTCTCCCTTTTCTTTTCTTTCTTTCTTTTTCTTTGCCTCCAGGGTTATTTCTGGGCTCAGTATATCTGCACTACAAATCCACTGCTCCTGGTGGCCATCTTTTTTTTTTTTTTTTCATTGTTGTTGCTGCTGTTGTTGTTGTTGGATAGGACAGAGAGAAATAAAGAGAGGAGGGGAAGACAGAGAGGGGAAAAGACAGGCAGACACCTGCAGACCTACTTCACCACTTATGAAGTGACCCCCTGCAGGTGGGGAGCTGGGGGCTCAAACCGGGATCCTTAAGCTTGTCCTTGTGCTTCGCACCACGTGCGCTTAACCCACTGCGCTACTGTCTGCCCCTCCCCGCCCATGGAATTTTCTTAATGACATCTTAAAAAAGAAAAACAGAGGCTAAATCTCACTGAAATATAACAATAAACATACTCTGCAAAATCAAATTCTCGATGCAGTGTTGTGTGTACTGTTGACATTTCATCATCGCATCACAGATGAAGTCCCATTGTCAGATATAATCACTCAGGTGACATCCAGGAGAGGTGGACACAAGAGCTGTTTTAATTTAATTTATTATTTATTGGATAGAGACAGAAATTGAGAGGGGAGACCTGTATCTTTCTGGCCAGCTTTTGCTGGTGGGTCAGAACATCAGAGCCAGAAAGTAAGGCTAGGAGAGGAACTGGGAACTGCCAGCAAAGGAAGAAATCATTCAGGGGATGATAGCATAGTGGTTTTTGCAAAATGACTTCCATGCCTGAAGCTCCAAGGTCCCCGGTTCTATCCTTGGCACCACTATAAGCCAGAGCTGAGCAGTGTTTTGGCGAAAGAAAAACTGAAAGAAAAAAAATATATATAAGGAAAGGAAGAAAAGGGAGGGGTTCCAGGTAAGTCTATGGCAGCCACGAATGTTACATGACGAATGTTTAAGGCTTTGTCAATACCATTAATATTTATGAGCTCACTCAGAAAGCATCCCAGCGAAGCCCATCCATCAAAGACTTCTGCCTGGGAATTGTCCTGTTCTGTGGGGCGGTGAGCCCTGAATGGCAAATCATTCATTACATTGAAGGGCTTTCTGCTTCCATTTTACACTTCCTTAAAGGGACGAAATCATCAGGAGGCAATATTCTGAGAAACTGCTCTTCTTTTTGATAAAAGGGATCCTTCCCTGCTGATGGGTGGGTTGGGTTGTTGACTAGATAGCAGGGCAGAGAGGCCAGGAGCTTTCTGAGCACCCAGACTTCCAGAGGCCTCCTGCCCAGCTGAGACTTGCGCCTGAACACAGGCAGGTAGAGCCTTCTCGCCTGGTAGTGGCTTTGCCATCATCTTGCTGTTCAGTCCAGTGGGGGCGGCGTGGAGATACCTGTGCCATCATTCAAATCCATCTGCCTTTCATTGACTTACTCTGTGTGACCCTCAGCACAACTTTCAGAGCCTCAGTCATCCAACCTGTCAAAAGGGAGGATGACCACCCCCCCTTTTTTTTTCCACTAGAGCTTGTTGCCTGCAGGCTCTATCATACCCAGTGGCTATTTCCCCCTTCTCATTTTATTTTATTTTATTTTGGCAATGGGTGAAAGAGCTAGATAGAGGGAGGACACAGAGAAAGAGGTACACAAGTAGCTCTGTTCCTCTGACTGTGAAGCTTCTCCCACGGCAGGTAAGGACTGGGTGTTTGAACCCAGGTCCTCATGCATAACAACATGTGTGCTCTCCTGGGTGTTCCCCACCACTGCCCCTGGAAATAGAATTCTCCACTAGAGTCACCTTGTCAAGCTCTTGGGAGGAAGGTGTGAGAAATATGTGCACAGTGTCCCATAATAGGCAGACAAATATTGACTCTTTCTTTGTGTCACTATGCCTTTGTGCTTGCAGTGGAAATTCTTCACAGATCAGTGGTGAAAGGAAATACATTCCATAACTGGGCGGTTAACTGGAATAAGGGCAGCTTATAAATAATGATTACAGTCTTGCTCTCCCCCACCCAGTGCACCCTGGTTCACTGAAATATCCTGAGACAAGTTTTTTTTTTTTGCAGTGTCCACTGTCTTTGACATAGCTTTAATTTTACAAACTGTCGGGATGACCTTTTTCTTTTTATTGTTGTAGTTATTGTTGATGTTGTCGTTGTTGGATAGGACAGAGAGAAATGGAGAAGAGGGGAAGACAGAGAGGGGGAAAGATAGACACCTGCAGACCTGCTTCACCACCTGTGAAGCGACTCCCCTGCAGGTGGGGAGCCGGGGGCTCGAACCTGGATCCTTACGGTCCTTGTGCTTTAACCACGTCCGCTTAACATGCTACGATACCACCCAACTCCCCAGGATGACCTTTGTCAGGAGGAAACTGTGGGCATCCCTGGGGTGCCCAATAGATGGTGGTAGCAGACCAGCTGTAGCCATACTTGCCCTCCTCCCGCTCCCTGGAATATTCTCTCAACACCCACTTGAAGGCTCTGAAAATGTCCAAGAGGTCTAGTCTGTCAATCTCTTCATTCAATTCTCTTGTATCTTTGTTGGTTCTTTGCTTTGTTGATCTGTCTAAGTGCGAGAGTGGGGTATTGAAGTCTCCCACTATTATTGTATTACTATTAATGTATTTTTGAAATTCTTTCAGTAAGTGCTTGACCTATTTAGATGGTCCCTCATTGGGTGCATGGATGTTAATAATTGTTAAGTCTTCTTGGCTGATTGATCCTCTAATCATTATGTAATGTCCTTGCCTATCTTTTATTACTTTATTTAATTTAAAATCTATCGTGTCTGAGATGAGAATGGCTGTTCCTGCCCTTTTTTGTGGTCCATTAACCTGTATGATAGTTTTCCATCCTTTCACTTTAAGTCTGTGTTTATCTTGTTGTGACAGATGGGATTCTTGCAAGCAGCATATGGTTGGATTTTGTTTTCTGATCCATCCCCCCACTCTGTGCCTTTTGATGGGTGAGTCCTAAGCACCTTCTTTTATAGTTGAATACACAGCACCCTCAGACTGTCCCCTACACCCTTCTGTTGAACTCTGATTCATCTTAGATGGTAGGATAAGGGGTGGGGAGAAGGAAAAAGTGAGCGCTTGGAAGTATCAAGCTTGCATCTAACCAGTGGGGATTAAACCAATGCCCTGTAGGCAGGGCGGATCTCAGGTAAAGCAGTTGTTATGTAAATAGACCACAGCATTAAGCAATGCAAGCGAACCTAACCTGATGATCGAAACAGAAGGGATCTTAGAAGCAGAATTAGAAGCAGACCAGCAATATTTCACATATTCAACACCCTCCAATGAAGCCCTGTACTGCCCCCAGCAATGAGCCATTCTTCACCTCCACCTCCCAACCCCCAGATCCCCAGGCTCCCTGGTCTCGACCTCCACTATATCCCTCTGCCTTCCTCCACTGGCCTGAAGACTTTATTTATTTTATACATTTTTTTATTATTTATTTTCTCTTCTATTGCCCTTGTTGTTTTATTGTTGTCAATGATGTTGTTGGATAGGACAGAGAGAAATGAAGAGAGGAAGGAAGACAGAGAGGGGGAGAGAAAGATAGACACCTGCAGACCTACTTCACCACCTGTGAAGCGACGCCCCTGCAGGTGGGGAGCAGGGGGTTTGAACCGGGATCCTTATGCCAGTCCTTGCACTTTGCACCATCTGCACTTAACCTGCTGCGCCACTTCCCAGCCCCCTCAAATGTTGATCATTGTGTTGCCTCGTAATTATGTTATCATGCTACATAGGCTTCAGGTGTGACTCATTGACAGCCATCTGGGGGGCCCCACCCACTTTGTCCTGACTGACACCCCTCACCCTAGCCCCTCCATAGATCGTACTCTCCAAAGCCACCTGCTCTCCTGTGTGTCTGGGAATGCCTTGCTCTTCTCATGGAAATATGGGCTCACTGGGGACAGAGCCTGGTTGGTCTTCATGCTTCTCTGACATATGTAGCCATTCAGATAGTTCCTTCCTGAGTGAGCTCTGACTTGGGGTCAGTCTCTAGTTGTGCTTTTAGTAGTCTAGACTCTGTCATAATATCCTAAAACTGTATTTTACTGTTGACTGTAAACCATTAACCCCCCCCCCCCAATAAAGAAAAAAGCATGTTCTGTATTTCTTCCTTCTTCCTTAGTTAATCTGCCTAGAGTCTTATCAATTTTAATGATCATCTCAAAGAACCAACTTTCTTTTTTTATTTGCTTATTAGTGATTTAATAATGATTAACAAGATTGTAAGGTAACAGGGGTACAATTCCATACAAAGTTTTGTATCCCTTCCCCTTCACTGGGAGCTTCCCTCTTCTTTATCCCTCTGGGACTATGGACCCAGGATCATTATGGGGTGCAGAAGATGGAAGGTCTGGCTTCTGTAATTGCTTCTCCACTGGACATTTGCATTGGCAGGTCTATCCATACCCCCTAGCCTGTTTCTGTCTTTGCCTACTCAGGGTTCTGGGGAGGTTAGGTCCCAGGACACATTGGTGAGGTCATCTGCCCAGGGAAGCAGGATGGAATCATAGTAGTGTCTGCAACTTAGAACCAACTTTCAGTCCCTAATCCCGCCCCCACTCCATGTTTAACTTCTACTCTAATATTTATTATTTTTTTCATCTGTGCACATTGTATTTAATTGGCTCCTCTTTTTCCAGCTGCAAAAAGTGAAAGCTGAGGTTATTAATATAGATATTCTATTTCCTCTTATGAGGAATTTGATGCAGTGGATTTCTCCCTAAATTCTTTTGTGTTTCATTCAACAAATGCTTTCTCAGTTCATTTTTTATTTATTTGCTTTGATTTATAGTTATTTAGAAATGTGCTATATATTTTCAAATATTTGGAAGAATTTTACAGGCACCTTTCTGTTACTAATTTCTCATTTTTATTCCATTATGGTCAGAGAGTATGTTTTATCACACTCCATTCCTTTTGAATTTGTCAAGATTTGCTTTATGGTGTAGAAAATGATTTTTTTCTTGGTAAATGTTCTGTGTGGGCTGAGGAGTAGGGTCTGCTGTTGGTGGGTGGAGTGTTCTTTAATAAATGTCAACCAGTCAAGTTGGTTGATAGTCTTGTTCAAGTTCATTAAGTTCTTGCTGAGTTTTTGCCCACTTGTTCTATCAATAATTGAGCGGGGTACTGAAATCTCTAATCAAGTCCAGATTTGTTTATTTATTTATTTAAAAAAGGAGACATTAACAAGACTGTAGGATAAGAGGGGTACAATGCTACACAATTCCCACCACCAGATCTCTGTATCCCCTCCCCTCCCCTGATAGCTTTCCCATTCTTTAACCCTCTGGGAGTATGGACCCAAGGTCATTGTGGGGTGCAGAAGGTGGTAGGTCTGGCTTCTGTAATTGCTTCCCTGCTGAACATGGGCATTGACTGGTCGATCCATACTCCTAGTCTGCCTCTCTCTTTCCCTAGTAGGGTGGTTCTCTGGGGAAGTGGAGCTCCAGGACACATTGGTGGGGTTGTCTGTCCAGAGAAGTCTGGTTGGCATCATGCTGGCATCTGGAACCTGGTGGCTGAAAAGAGAGTTAACATACAAAGCCAAGCAAATTGTTGAACAATTATGGACCTAAAGGCTGGAATAGTACAGATGAAGTGTTGGGGGGTACTCACTGCAGACTCTTGTGTACTTTTGCTTTCAGATATATATTTTGCTCTGGTTTATGGATACATGTGAACATATGCTCTATCTCAGGGGACCTGATCTATATCTAGGTTTTGCGACTTTGTTAGGAAGTGAACCACCTGGAATGCAATTAGAGAATACTATGAAAGGAAAGGTCTCACCTGAGTAATGAAGCTGAAGGGTTGTCATTCCATACGTGAAGTCTCTGGACACAGTGTGAAGTGACGCATGCTGTGGTGGCACTCATTGCACTGATTAGGTTGTGATCAGCGGATGCAATATTATTTGATATGAATTGAGAGAAGCATGCAGGAAAGCGCGCCCCACCCTAAGGTTCCAGGACTGGGGGAAATATAGGCTTTATAGTGGAAATGTGAGGTTCCTATTTTTTTCATTATAGTTCTTCTGTCAGTTTATACTTTAAATGTTTTGAAGTTCTGCTATTATATGCATGAAAATTTAGGCTTGCTGAACTGATCTTCTTATTTTGAAATAAAGTTCTTTGTCCTTAGTAATGTGGTTAGCTATGAGGTCTACTTTGTTATTTGCATAGTCACTGTGATTTCCTTTCCTTTCTTTTAAAAAAATTTTGATAGATTCAGAGATAAATTATTAGGGAAGGGGGGAGATAGAGAGGGAAAGAGAGAGAGGGAGGGGGTGGTTGGTAGTGCAGCGGGTTAAGCGCACATGTCATGAAGTGCAAAGACCTGCACAAGGATCCTAGTTGGAGCCCCGGCTCCCCACCTGCAGGGGGAGTCTCCTTACAAGCAATGAAGCAGGTCTCCAGGTGTCTGTCTTTCTCTCCCCCTCTGTCTTCCCCTCCTCTTTCCATTTCTCTTTGTCCTATCCAACAACAATAGCAATAGCAAAATAACAATAACAACAACAGCAACGCCATCAATGGCACCAAAATGAAAAGGATGTCCTCCAGGAGCAGTGGATTCGTAGTGCAGGCACTGAGTCCCAGTGATCACCCTGGAGGCAAAAGAGAGAGAGAGAGTGAGATAGAAAGAGAGAGTGAGAGAGAAGGAGGGAGAGAGCAAGCTGCAGCACTGCTTCACTGATCCTGAAGCTTCTCTCCTGCAGGTGGGAACCTGGGATTGAACCTGGGTCCTTGCACATGGTATGTGTGTTCTAAATGGTGAGCTATCACCAAACCCCTACAATTTATTTTTATTAGTATTCTTTTTATTTCTTCAGTGCTTTGACTCCCCCCCCCCCCCATCTCTGGCCTTTTAAAGTTGCTAAGGCAGATTTTTTTTGGCTTTTTATTTTTTAAATACAACATGACAATCACTTTTAACTGGTGTATTTAGACGATTTGCATTAACTGCAGGCATCTACATGATTAAGGAAGAGTTTCTTTCTTTTTTTTTTTTCTCCCCAGAGGACATAATTGAGTTTATTAAGACATTAGAATATAGGCTAATTTATTGATTTTTTCTTTTGATTTAATAATGATCATAGGATCATTAAGACCATAGGATAAGAGGTACAATTCCACATAATTCCTATCACTAGAATTCCATATTCCATCCCCTCCCTTGGAAGCTTTCCTATTCTTTATCCTTCTGGGAGCATGGACTCAGAATCATTATGGGGTGCAGAAAGTGGGAGGCCTGGCTTCTGTAATTGCTTCCCAGATGAACATGGGTGTTGACAGGTCTATCCATACTTCCAGCTTGTTTCTATCTTTTCCTAATGGGGCAGGGCTCTCAAAAGGAGGGGGTTCTAGGATACATTGGTGATGTCGTCTGCCCAGGGAGTCAGGTTGGTGTCATGGTAGCACCCGCAACTTGGTGGCTACAAAAAACATTAATATATAAAACAGACAAATTATTTAATAATTAGGAACCTAAAGGTAAGAATATAACAGATGAGATTTGGGGTCTCCATTTTGGAAAAAGCTAATAGGTCTATTTTACGTATATTCAAAGAGCTCACAACTTTACTAATTTTTGCCTGAACCGGACAGCTAACATGCAGCTTAGCTGAAAGTATTGTCTGGGGAGATGGTGTCAGAGTTGGAAATCGGAGCAGAAAGCTGGATCAGGGAAGTGAGGCAGAGTTTCTCACCTCTCTCTTTACATCTTATTTGTCCCATTTATTCCTTAAAATTTCTTTTGAATTAACCAAGTATTTATTTCTACATTTCAGATTCTGTTTTATCATCATTGTTGGTTTATCAGCTATTACTTTTGTTATTGACGGTGGCTGCTCTGTTCTTCTTGTCAGCCCAGGGTACCGTTACATGCCATGACATGGAGTATATATAAGCTACAATCGTCCACTTTTATTAGGTGAGCAAGTGACACAAGTCTATGAAGCTCTTCATGGACTTTCATGCCAGCCTTGCACAGGGGCTGCACCAATCTGCTGTGTCGTTGTTGGGATTTTGGTCTGTGCGCACGCTCAACAGTGGGGAACACACGTTGGTCCACTTCCACCTCTGTCCTGGGATCTATGTGAGTGCTTTATGGGTTTCTCTCTGAGCTGTGTTACAGGAATACTGCTTTGCTACTCTTTGCATTGAAATAGAGGACAAACATTTAATATTCAAATAGCACAAGGAACCTCTTTTGTATTCACCTGTGTTGTCACTACTTGATTTACTCTTCATTCAGTTTCAGCCTTCCAACTGGTGTGTGTGTGTGTGTGTGTGTGTGTGTGTGTGTGTGTGTGTGTCTTCAGATTAACTAGAGGGAGACAGAGAGAGAGAGAGAGACAGAGAGAGAGAGGGAGGGAGAGAAAGAGTATTACAGCATCATGCAGGTATGTGTGATACCAGGGATTGAACTCAGGACCTCATGCTTGTAAACTCAACACCCTAGCCACTGCACCACCTCCCAGGCTGCATTGTCAGAGTTTTGTTTACGCCTTTGTCCACAGATCTCATTGTCATTCTCTCTCTTTAGCAATATGGTTGTTGTGTGTGGATTGATTTTTACCATTCTGGTTTGTTTTCCCCTGGTGACTGGTGATGTTGAACATCTTGCCAGGGATTTACCAGTCACTTGCCTCTCTCTCTGTTTCTCTATCTCTCTTTCTCTTTCCCCCTCCCTTTTTTTTCCCATCTTATTGGATATAACAGACATTGAGTGGGGAGAGGGAGATAGGGAGGGAGAGAGAAAGATAGACACTTTCAGGCCTGCTTCACCATTTGTGAAGCATCCCCCCTGCAGGTGGGGAGCAGGGCCTCCAACTGGGATCCTGTGCTCTGTACTGTGTGTGCTTATCCCGGTGTGCCACTGCCTGGCCCGGGCTCTCTTCTTTTGCAAAGTGTCTGGTCGCATCTTTTGCTCACTGTTTGAGCGGATTGTCTTAAAAGCTGAGCCTTGTTGACAACATGTTGGCAACATGGTGTAAAACTCTAGCAGCTTTGCCGAGGTTCTCATCCTCATGCCTGAGCAGTCACCCTGGGCCATGGGTGGGGTTTGCATTACTATTCTAACTTCAACTCTTCAGTGATGCCCTTGCTCCCAGAACTTCCTCTGCACCTCCTTGGTGGCTCTGTTACTGTGCCCATCATCTGCCTCCCTGCAGTCCATGAATGGCGTTAGTTTTCTGCCTCCAGAGCTGGGGTGTGTGTTTGAGTGAGTGAGTGAGTGGATGAGTGAGTGAGTGAGTGAGTGAGTATGTGTGTGTGTGGTTAGAAAGTCTTGCCAGGTCATGTGAGGAATTTTCCAAAATTTTAGTCTTAGAATATACTTATAATATGATTGTGGTGTATTTGTAAGAAGGCCCCAACTCAGAGCAGAAAAACTGAAACATATATAAAGGCTGAGAATGTGCAGAACGATTAAGTAAAAACAAAGAATTGAGACAAAGAAGGTCAAGTCTGAACCTCCGTAAACTGAGCAGCAGGTAAATAAAACAGAGGGCCAAGAAAGTCAGATGTTTGATACAGGAAAAGCAAATGTGCCGACCTGCATCTATAGTAACCAAGGTGTCCGCCACCTGTTGTCCTTAATTGCTTGTCACGTCAGCTTCAGCTTCGGTAACCCTGGCTAGCTTCTGACTTCCTAAAAGGCACCCACCCCCTCAGTGGTGTTATCTTATGCCGAGACTAAACTGAATTACTTCCCAGGCACAGCTCTGCAGGAAAAGATAACAGTAACTGAGGCAACCAGTCCCTGAGCAATGGGTACAAGTCCCATTCAATTCAAAAGAAATTTTAAGGAATAAATGGGACAAATAAGATGTAAAGAGAGAGGTGAGAAGCTCTGCCTCACTTCCCTGATCCCTTAGCCTTGCAGCCTCCGCTTCTGGGAGGATGCTTTCTGCTCTCAGCCTGTATGCCCTATATAAGCTTGTACCGTTCCTTTGTTTGGGGTGGGGTGGGGGTTTCAGAGTGATCTAAACTCTTAGTCTGTGCTCAAATAAACTCCTTTCTTCTCAATCCACTTTGACGGAAATTTCCGGCAGAGTTCCCTAACAATAAGAAAGTCTTGACATCTCTGTCTCTCAAGAATATATCTTTTGTGGTGTCATGTCTGCTATTGTTTATTTTCAAGAGTGTCCACATACATAATTTAATGTTTTTTTTTCTCAGTTATATAGTTTTTGTCTATGGGGAGAAAGCACTCAGTCACTTCGCCAAAAGTCTATGGAGACAGGGGATTCATGGCTCAAGAACCCTCCAGAAGACACACCATGGCTCCTGGGAAGCTTTTTCAGATAGAGAGACAGAGAGAGGGTCTATTTTTGAATTGTAGATTCTTGAACTTCCCAACTAGATGCAGAGTGACTCTGATTTACTTTGTCTTAACTCACATTACACACAAATACACACACACACACAAACACACACACACACACACACACACATATCTTTTTTTGGGATAGAGATGGAGAGAAATAGAGAAGGGGGAGATATAGATAGATAGATAGATAGATAGATAGATAGATAGATAGATAAGGAGCGAGCTGTAGCAGTGTTTCCCCACCTATGAAGCTTCCTTCTGCAGGTAGGCACCACAGACTTAGGACCTAAGTCCTTGAGTGCTGAAATGCTTGCACTCCACAAGGTGTGTCACCACCTGACCCCTATAACTCACCTCTCCATATATACTTTGTCAGTGAAGAGAGGGAAAGACTTCTCAGCCTATCACAGCATCAAAACTTCCCCAAGTCTCCTGAGAGCCGGGCTTAATCCCGGGTCACACACAAGGCAAAGCAGGTGCCCTCGCAAGAGAGCTGTTTGCAGGCTCCACCCCATTTCCTTGATCTCAGGGATCTCTGGAAAAAGCAGAGATGATGGAAGGTCCTCAGTACTGGCCTGGGGGCATATGTTTGATTTTCTTTTTCATTCATTCATTAACTTCTCTGATGTTAATTAGCTCCTCTGATTAGCTTCTCAACTTCTCTGTTTTTGTTTCCTCCTCTGAAAGTTCAGCTTCTGCTCAGATTGACACCTGTAGCCATTTAGCAAACCTCTCCAGCTAGGCGAGTGGTTCATGGATTATAGAATCCAAAGAGCAGGGAGACAAGTCTAACACCCTGAAATGCTGCAGAGTGGGAAGGGAAGTTGTGAGTACAGACGCCCGCTCTCGAAACTTGGAAGACCACTCAGCTACCAGAGGGGTCAGCTGCCAGTTACTGTGGGTCAGCTCTACCCCTGCCTTTTCTGTCTGCTCTGAAATCTTGGCGCTGGACCTTGTAAAAACACTTCTCCTTATGGGATGATCCCACTCATAGACAGAAGTTAAAAAATACGAACAGAAGGGAAAACACAAAGCAGAACTTGGACTGGACTTGATGTTTTGCACCAAAATAATGGACTCTGTCTGGGGAGGGGTGTCAGCGCTAAAAGGGGCAAGCATTCAGGTCCTGGAACATGATGGCAGAGGAGGACCTAGGTGGGGGGTTAGGGATTATGTGGAAAACTGAGCAATGTTACACATGTAGCAACTGCTGTATTTTTATTTTTTAATTAGTGACTTAATATTGATTTACTAGATTATGAGATAATAGGGGTACAACTCTGTACAGTTCCCACCACTGGAGTTCTGGATCCCCACTTCCTCCATTATAAGCTACAACAGTTCTCCCAAGGTTGCAAATATGGGTTAACTATCATTTCTATAATTATCTGTCTATATTTGTATGTTATTTACCCATTTTTTGTTGTTTTTTATATTTATTTATTCCCTTTTGTTGCCCTTGTTTTATTGTTGTAGTTATTATTGTTGTTATTGATGGCATTGTTGGATAGGACAGAGAGAAACCGAGAGAAGAGGGGAAGACAAAGAGGGGAAGAGAAAGATAGACACCTGCAGACCTGCTTCACCGATTGTGAAGTGACTCCCTTGCAGGTGGGGAGCCAGGGCTCAAACTGGGATCCTTATGCCAGTCCTTACGCTTTGTGCCATGTGTGTTTAACTCGCTGTGTTACCGCCTGACTCCTTTACCCATTTTTTTTTAAGGACCTTTCTTTTATTCCTTTCCAAGTCACATATATCTACCTGTTATCACTACAACCAACTATCCCTCCCTTTTTTAATCCTCTCTTTTGTGTTCCTGATGGCCAAATACTGTATTTTACTATTGACTGTAGACCACTAACCACCCCACCCCCCGTAAAAACAAAAAACAACAAACAAACAAAACACACACAACCACTTCTTCTTGGTCAGCGGGTACAATACCAGGACAGTGCTTGCTTCCAGGAGACTGTGAGTTCTTTTTGTCCCTGTGGCTCAGCTCTCAGCAGTCACAAAGACCCACCACGCTGGCACTCACTGTTCAGGCAGTGGGTGACTTTCTTCTAGTTCACCAGCAGTAGAGATCTGGGAGCACCCAGCATAGTCTCCTCACCAGTGGACTACGCTCCCCATGTCGGTGCCAGACAGACGGCTGAATCTTAGTCTTGGTTGGGGAGGCCAGTTTGGCCCTTCTCAGCACGTTCGCTTGGCCCTGGATCTGGCAGTACTACCTATGTTGCTACATTCCTGTGTTGTCTATCATTCTTTTCATCTTTTTCAGTCCCAGATCACATTTCTTGTTCACTCATCACCACAGCTTTTCTATTATCCAATGGAACGTTCTTTGTTGTTTCTTCCCCGTGAATGATGAGAAAATTGACTTGGGCAAATAATTTCATTCAAAATCTTTACTCTCATCGTGCAAAATTTTTTCAACAGAAATATTTTTGAATGAGAAAATAAAACGGATCATTTCATCCACTGGCGCAGCACCTCTTTGACACTTTGATTTGCAGTTTCCCTTATCTGCTTCTGTCTTTTTCTTTTTTTAATTTGTGATTTACCATTGATTATAGAATCAGCAGATTTCAGAAGTGTCCACATTTGGTATAGACAAGTTGCCAGTTATCACAGCCCTCACCAAAGTTCTGTCTCCCAAATTTATCTGGCCCCCACTACAACCACCTCAGTTCTCACATTTTATGAGACAGTCTCAATTGAAGTAAGCAAAGAGGCAAAAGATGACTGTAGGATGGTTTAGTCCATGCTATAGGTGATTAAAGCACAGGAACTTGCAAAACATAACACCTCCCTCCCAGAACACACACACACACATAAGTAGATTGACCGTCTTGTTTTTAACAAGATGCTCATATTTTACTCAGATGCTCATTCAAGCCCTTGGTCCCCACTTTCAGGGGCGAAGTTTTTGAGCAGTGAAGCAGTGATGCGGGTGTTTCTCTGTCTTTCTCCTTCTCTATCTCCCCCACCCCACTTGCTGTCCTATCAAATAACAGAAAGGTGTAGCAGGAAGAAACATAAATAAATGGCTGCTGGGCCATGAATTGATTATGTAGACAATGAGCCCCAGCGATAATGCTGGTGGCAATAAAAAAATAAATAAAATTAACATTAAAATAAACAGAGTGACCACGCAAGTCCAAACCACAACAATCAAGGAAAATCATCAGTCCAGTCTAATAACCAGTGGGAAACATAGTTTTGTGACTTGAGCATATTTTGTCTTTGCTGTTGATTATAAATGTATAGGGAAATGTCGCCGATTCATGTACGTAGTACATCGTAACCTAATTTTCACGTAGCCTTGAGAATGAACGCGTTCCATTGCTCTGTGTTGAATTTATCAAGAGTGAGTCCAACAGTGTTTGCCCTCCTCTCTGGCTACACAACTTATGTGGATGGAGGAAGCGTCTTCCCTCTGGATTGACTGGCTTCCTGTCACCATCATTACATGTTGCATCTGCTTCCGGGGTTTTCTCTTTCACACTTCCCACGTGGTGAAAATCTGTGAGAATCTTCTCTACTGTGAAGTTATTTGGTGGGTGTCACTCTGTGTGAGGCTTTTGAACTCTTCAGCACAACCACCTTCCTTCTTAGGGTGATGCATTTGCCTTCATCCATCACCTCAGGCTGTCAGCCTCGAGCCTGTTGAACTTGCTTATACTGTCACTTCCTGTTTGTGACTCCATCCTATGACCAGCATTTAATTTCCATGCTACCTCCAATGCTTCCACCTTTCATTTCTTGGCTGCTGTTTTAGATCTGATGTCGACCAGTTCCGCCTTTCAGTTATCTGGTTTTGTCATGCGCTTTTGTGGCTGGATGAGGAGACAATACACAGGGCTGTCTGAGGGTGAACTGAATAACAGTTGTACAACCACTGGTCACCAACAGGCTGTGAAGTCACTGATCACATAGCATAATATCGTCTGCTTGTTTATGTACTGTTTCGTGTCCTGATCTGGGGATCCTTAGAGCTAGCATGGAGAGAACATTTGAGCAGCGAAGGGGACTGCAAAGCGGTAGAGCATTTGACTCGCAATCATTAGGCCCCATGTTTAATCCCTGGCACTGTATATGCCAGAGAACTGTGCTCTGACCTTTCTTTCTCCCTAGATCAGAAGTCAGTCAAATAAATCTTAAAATAGAACACCTTTTTCCATTTATTTATTTATTTATTTATTTATGTATCTATTTATTTATTTTTGCCTCTAGGGTTCTCGTTGGGGCTTGGTGCCTGCACTATGAATCCACTGCTCCTGGTAGCCATCTTTTTCCCATTGTTGTTGGAGAGGACAGAGAAAAATTGAGAGAGGAGGGGAGGACATAGAGTGAGAGAGAAAGACAGACACCTGCACACCTGTTTCACTGCTTGTGAATCGGCCCCTGCAGGTGGGGAGCTGGGGACTCAAGTCCTTGCGCTTTGCACTATGTGCGCTTAACCTGGTGCACTACCTTCTGGCCCCCAAAGAGCCTTCTTTAGAAAAAGTGTATTCCACACACATACTCACAGGGAGTGTAGTACATTGTAGCAAGTGTACAGCATTATAGGGAATGTGCGTCGGCCACCGACACAGGGGCATAGCACAGCCTGATAAACGAAGGACAGCTTGTAACTTGGTTCCTTTAGATGAATGGCAAGTAATGCTGACCTTTTCCATTTATGTCACAAAACTTTCTTCTGAAAAACTTGCGCTTAAGCTGAATCGTACAGATGTGTGAACTGAGTCAAAGAAATATCAATTACAGTACCCAGTCAGGCAAGGTTCTGTGCAAGGGGGGACTGAGGCTTGGGAAATGTTGCTAGGCCACCAGTCGCTGAGCACAGGAATATATTATGGCCCAGAAGGTGATGTCTGTTAGAGACATTCAGATGACTTTGTCCACTTTGTCCTTAAGATTGCTGACTTCAGTGCTCTGCTGGGCAAGGCTGAGTATTTCTCAGCATCTGTTCCTCTGTGTCACACCATCTCAGAATAGAGCCACACAGGGAAACAAGGGTTTCCTCTTTTTTTTTTTTTAATTTCTTTATTAATGTTTTACATTCAACAGTAAATACAATAGTTTGTACATGCATAACATTTCTCATTTTTCCATATAACAATACAACCCTCACTAGGTCCTCTGTCATCCTTTTTGGACCTGTATTCTCCCCACCCCTCACACCCACCCCAAAGTCTTTTCTTTGATGCAATACACTAATTCCAGTTCAGGTTCTACTTGTGTTTTCTCTTCTGATCTTGTTTTTCAGCTTCTGCCTGAGAGTGAGATCATCCCATATTCATCCTTCTGTTTCTGACTTATTTCACTTAACATGAATTTTTCAGTTCCATCCAAGATCAGCTGACAATGGTGAAGTCAGCAGAAACAAGGGTTTATTCTATGCATGCTTCTTTGGAACATCATGACATATCTCTAGGTGAATATATTTTCCCTTCAGGGGGTCAGGCAGTGGCACACCGAGATAAATGCACATAGTACAAATTGCAAGGACCCACGCAAGGATCCCAGTCTGAGCCCCTGGCTCCCCACCTGCAGGAGGTCGCTTCACAAGTGGTGAAGCAGGTCTGCAGGTGAATATTTTTGTTTCCCCCTCCCTACCACTTTCCTCTCAATTTCTCTCTGTCCTATACAATAAAGTGGGAAAAATGGCTGCCAAGAGCAGTGGATTTGTAGTGCAGGCACTGAGTGAGCCCCAGTGATAACCCTGGATGCAACATGTATATAATTTCCCCCCTTCATAATAGTCATACAATATTTCATAACAGGAGCATAGTTTAATGATCCTTTTGGGCAGACATTTAGGTTATTTCCTTTCATTTGTTCGCTCTTTTCCTCTCTGTGCTAAAACCAGGAGTGTGATAAATGAAACGTATGAAAATGTTCTTATTGGGATTGCTTGATCAAAGGGTTGCGAATTGTTAATTTTAAATGACACTGCCAGGCTCATATCCCCATAGCAGCATGCAAAAGTGTTCCTTGCATCTCATCCTGGCCAGCACTATATGTCACCATTCTTGACAACTTGGCATCATGACTGGGGGCGGAGAAGCTGACTTCTTAGTCTTCTAACAGGCGCAGTGTTCTGTGGTTCTCTCTTGGAAATTCAGACACTGAAACATCAAAATTTACCACTACATGGTCTTCTCTTTGAAAAATGTATCTTTAGATATATGTAAAAAGTCATTGTCCTAGGGAAGATGCCATTGTCTTAATTTTTGTCAGCCATTTGTCAACATATGCTTGGAAGCACTTACCTTCGTGTTTGTAAAGAGAGAAAAGGACCAGGGCCAGGCGGTGGTGCACCTAGTTGAGTGCACACATTACAATGTGCAAGGACCCAGGTTCAAGTCCCTGGTCTCCACCTGCAGGGGGAAAACTTCACAAGTGGTGAAGCAGGGCTGCAGGTGTTTCTTTGTCTTCTCCTCTTTCAGTTTCTCTCTGTCTCTACCCAATAATAAATAAGTTAAAATATTTTTTTAAAAGAAAAGGAGCTTGAGAAATCTAAGTAGTTGTACTGCTAAAAAACTGAGCTGAGTTTCTTCCCCACTGGTCTTCCCAGGCCAGAAGGATCATTTCTTCCACAATTAAGTTTTTTCCTTTGAGAACTTAGATGGTTAAGGCCACAGAGAGAAGAAGTAATAGGCTGTTTCACTATGATGAAAAAATACAGTTCGTAAAGACAAAGACACAAAGTCTCAACCCAGAGCCCTATTACTGAGATTACTGGACCTGCTTATCCTTGGACTACTCTATACTTTATCTTAAAGGCTGGGAAAATATTTATACTCATTTACTGTGCTATCATCAGCATTTGGACTTTTAAATATATCTTTCAACATATCATGAATGAGCTGTTTCCACAAACTGTTCTCCATAGTGAAATTTTATTAAGAAGTATGAATCTCTCTCTCTCTTTTTAAAGATTGATTGTAGCAAAAAAAAAAAAAGTGTTTGCTGATTTCTTTTCAGAAACAATGGAAATTAGATATGGCAGAACCAGATCTTTAAAATGCTGAACACTCAAAAAACAAACAAACAAACAAACAAACAAAAACCACAAAGAAACAAAAAAAAGCCAAAGCACACACAAACACACCAACTTAGGATTCTACCTCTAGTGAAAAGGAGAACACTTAGTACGTTAAGATACAAGTCAAGGGGATCGGGTGGTAGCACAACGGGTTGAGCGCACATGGCGCAAAGCACAAGGGCTGGTGTAAAGATCCCGGTTCGAGCCCCCAGTTCCCTACCTGCAGGCGAATCCCTTGACAGGCGGTGAAGCAGGTCTGTAGGTGTCTATCTTTCTATCCCTTCTCTGTGTTCCCCTCCTCTCTCGATTTCTCTCTGTCCTATCCAACAACGAATGACATCAACAACAATAACAACCACAACAAGGTTACAACAACAAGAGCAACAAAAGGGAAAAAACTGGCCTCCGGGAGCAGTGGATTCGTGGTGCAGGCACCGAGCCCCAGCAATAACCCTGGAGAAAAAAGAAAAAGATACAAGTCAAAACTAAACAGTGAGTGAAGAAACAAGCTAGTACTATAGTCACAGTGCAAAAGCGATATAAATAAATGTGTTACCATGGGTGACTCAGTCAAGAAAACATGGCATATGTCTATAGTGGGATGGCACTCAACTTTTAAAAGGAAAGAAATCTTGACATTGGAAGCAATAGAGATGGACCTGAAGGTTCATTATCTTCAATGAAATTAAGCCAAACAGAAAAGTAGCACCACACCACTTAATACGTGGAATCAAAATATAATAATAATAACTATTATTATTATTATACGTGACTTCATAGAAAGGAAGAGAATAGCAGTTGCTTGGGAAATGGCTAGAAGATTGCACATTTTCAGTTCCACGATGAGTAAAGGTCCAAAGATGGGCTGTAGAACATAGTCCTTGCACTTGATAATGCTGCATTGTGTGTTTGAAAATCATAATTAGAGTACGGCTTAGATCTTCTTCCCCCAAAGGGTGAAATGTGGTGAAATTGATAAGGAAATGCTCTCACTATGAATAGTATGTCACTGTCATCGCTTTGTACTTTTAGATCATTTCACAATTGTATTTTACCAAATCATACCTCACTAAGTAAACATAGGAGGGAAAACCTTTAAAAAGAATTATGGGCTCGCTCTATGAATATCAGAATGATGTTGTTATCAGAAGGAGGAATATTAGCAGAGGTAAAGGAGTGAGCTCATCAGGGAAACATCACAACTCTAAATCCACAAGAAATCAAGAGGAAAGCTTCATGATACATGAAGAGGAAAAACATCAGAATAATCACATAATTGAAAGGAGACATAAATAAGTCCACAACTGTAGATGGAAATTTAAACACGTTCTTTTCAGTGGTTCATGGAACCAGTAGCCAGAAATTTAAGAAGTTTGATCTTTGAGAAAGTTAAGTCCTCTGCCCAAGTTCATGGGCAGATGAAACCCCAGGGTCCCAGATGGATCTTGATTCCAATGTCTCCCCTCTACTGAAGTGGCATGTTGCAAAAACAGTGCCAGAATGCAGGTAATACCCAAGCTGTCATTCAGTAAGGAAACATGGAAGTCCCATGGTAGATGTTGTTCCCTAGAAAGCAAGAGCTGCAGGTTCTTTCTCTGGGAAGATTTGGGGAGAAAAATGGTTGGTTAGGGACACAGAGGGATGTGACAGACCCTGTGCTTTGCTGTACACAGAAGTGTTTGTTTGCTCTCTGAGACTCAAGCTCTCAATTCTTTTTCTTTTCTTTCTTTTTTTTTTTTCATTTTCAAAAATTCTTTATCCTTCAATTTTCTGTAAGGTCCAACAATAGTAACTCACTAAATGGAGTTTTAGTTGGAGTGATACTTTAAGAATTTTTAGTTTTCTTCCCTGTCAGCTGTTTGAGTATTAATTGGTGGTTGCTATGTGTAAGGTGAGATGAGAAACAGCATCACCATATTAACACTAATATGAACTGATTCAAAGTCTTAGAATATTTCAGATAGCAGAGACAGATTTACAGCTTTATCCCATATATTTTCAATTTGTAAGTTTCACTAACATTTTTTTTATTAGTGATTTAATAATGATAGACAAGATCGTGGGATAAGAGGGGTACAGTTCCACACAATTTCCACCACCAGAGTTCTGTATCCTGTCCCCTCCATTGGAAGGTTCCCTATTCTTTATCTCTCTGGGAATATGGACCATAGATCTTTATGGGGTGCAGAAGGTGGGAGGTCTGGGTTCTGTAATTGCTTCTTCACTGGACATGGACGTTAGCAGATTGATCCATACCCTCAGCCTTTTTTCTATCTTTCCCTAGTTGGGTAGGGCTCTGGAGAGGTGGGGTTTCAAGACACACTGGTGAGGCCATCTGCCCAGGGAGGTCAGGTTGGTGTCCTGGTTGCATCTGTAACTTAGTGGTTAAAAAAGCATCAATATATACAGCAAAACAAATTGTTTAATAACCAGGCACCTAAATGTAAGAGTTCAGCAGATGAGATTTGGAGTCTTCATGTAGGAAGTCTATTTTAGCTATATTTTTTGACTTTACTAATTTTTGCCTGGGCTGGACAGCTAACATACAGGTGTGATAAATGTATTATCTGGGAGGATTGTGTCACAGTTGGGAATAGGACTAGCAAACTGGATCAGGGCAGAGAGTAGCTCCAAAATATGGAAAAAGTATGTAAATACCATTAACTGTAAACCCCCAGGGCCCATGTCTATTTGCATTTAGCACAGGAGCCTGTGTAACCTCTGCATCCCTGTAGGTCTGAGCTCACATTCCATGGTCATAGCTGGGAAAATTCTGGATAACACTCATTTCAGGACCAGTCTTCCTCAAGTGGCAGAGTATGATGACCCAGCATCCCTTTGGAGAGTGGGGTAATTTCTACCATTATTATTGTACATTGAGGGCAAAGTCCCATAGAGGCCCACAAGAGGGGTTATGATGTTGTTCCTGATGGAGATGACCAGTAATGGTGGAGAGAGGGATCTGTTAGATTACCAACATTTTATTAAGCATGAAGTACAAAGAAGAAAAATAGGCAAATCAGTCAGGAATACATGGGGCTGTATTTCAGTAAAGTAATTAGATTTATCCCAACATAAGAGAAGGTGTCTTGAACTCAGAAATCTCGACTTTGTATCTTAGATGTTTTTTTTTTTTTTCTTGGACAGTAATCAGACTGACTTTATTTCATAACATCGATAGGAGATTTAATTCAGGTCCTCAATTCTAACAAACTAGATTTCTAATTCAGGCAGTACCTGCATTTGGCCCAGTACTCAGTTGTATCTTAGTTTCCCTGATCAAACGAGATGGATGTGTGGTCGGTGCCATTTTTTGGGGAGCCACAGATAGACTTGAGGTCTAGACAGTCCCAGGCAGGAATCCTTGCCTTGCAGCTTCCAAACCGAGGTGTGAGGCTACACAAAACTTGATCCTGACTCAGAGATGGGAAGAAATCTATGCTAAGGGCTGGACTACTCAGCCAGCAGGGGCCCGTTTGTGAGAACTAGAACATATTTGGCGCCGGTGCACATGTGAATCCAGGCATAACCATAGTGTCCCTCTTCCTGAAATAACAAGTTAGTCTGTTCTCGCAGTCTTGGAGGTTTGGATGACCCTTCAGATTTATTTCTAAAATCCATCATGACATATAAATGTAGAAATTAGATTAGCTCCGGGCATCAGTGAACACGACACTATCTGAATTACTGGCTTGAGTGACTGTCTCTTTGCTTCAGTCATGCTTTGCCTGCCTTCTCAATAGCAAAAACAACTCCTTAATTGAAGTATCAAGCCAAGGCATTGATTTGTCTCTTTGTTTAGTAATAGGATTAGCTCACATCAAAGACCCAGACTTGTTTGTAGGGCCCCACTCGCTTCAAAAGGAGTTTACCCAAGATCAGAAGAGAAAACACAAGTAGAACCTGAACTGGAATTGGCATATTGCACCAAAGTAAAAGACTCTGGGGTGGATGTGTGTGTGTGTGTGGGGGGGGGGGGTGGATAGTGCAGGTCCAAGAAGGATGACAGAGGACCTAGTGGGGGTTGTATTGTTATATGGAAAACTGGGAAATGTTATGCATGTATAAACTATTGTATTTATTGTCAATTGTAAAACATTAATTCCCCAATAAAGAAAATAAAAAAAAAGGAGTTTACCAGGACTTACTGGGACTTAACAGCAAACATAAAGGAAATGGCTCCTTTGCACCCAGAAATATTCTAATTTTTTTTCTTTTGGGGAGGCTGGCAGACCAACCATACACTCAGTGCCCACAGAGTGTGGCAATTCTCATACCTGTGCATGGTTGGGGCAAGGTATAAATCTATTTTTATTTTTATTAGTGATTTAATATTGATTTACAGAATTACATGTCATCCCATATTCTTCCTTCTCTTTCTGGCTGATCTCACGTATCATGATTCCTTCAAACTCCATCCAAGATGAGATGGAGAAGTTGAACTTATCATTTTTAATAGTTGAATAATATATATTTAACCACTTACTCCACCACTCATCTGCTGTTGGACACCTGGGCTGCTTCCAGGTTTTGGCTATTACAAATTGTGCTGCTGTGAACATAGGTGCACACAGATCCTTTTGAAGGGGTGTATTTAGTTCCCTAGAACATATCACTAGGACAAGGATTGCAGGGTCATAGGGTAGGCCCACTTCTAGTCCTCTTGAGAGTTCTCCAGACTGCTTTCCACAGGGGTTGGGCCAACTGAAATTCCCACCAGCAGTGCAGGAGGGTTCTTTTGTCCCCACAACCTCTCCAACTATTATTTTCCTAGTCCTAGTAAATGCCAGGACTAGGTTCTTTGTGGCTTACTTTGCATAATCCTGAAAATAGGCCTGTAATGAATTTGAGTAACACCTCCCAGAGTAGCTTTGTGCACATTCTAATCCCAGTTATCTGTGAATGTGACTTTATTTGGAAATAAAGTCTTTTCACATGTAATTAAGGATCTTGGGAAGGGATCCTCCTGAATTTTTTGATGGAGCCTAAACCCAATAGCTTGTAATCTTCTGAGGGAAAAGAAAAGGGGATTTAAGAAAGAGAGGCACAGAGGAGAAGTTAGCAGAAGGCTGTGAGGGGACAAAGCCAGGTTGGATGGGTACTGCCACAAACACAGTCTTCCTGGGTCCCCCAGCACCTGGGAGAGGAAAGGATGGGCCCTTACTGGAGACTCTGGAGGAAGCAGGGCCTTTTTGCTGATACCTTGCCTTCAGACTTCTGGCTGTTCCATCTATCTGTACAAGAATACAGTTTTGAGGTTTTTAGTCACAGAATTTATGACAGCTTATTATGGCAACCCTGGGGAACTGCTACAAGCCTACTGTGTGCTTACAGATTCAGTCAAGAAAGGATGTTGTTGGATACAGCTGTGAAGAGTGAAATAGTTTTGCAGTGAACAAGGTCATTGGTGTAGCCCCGAAACACTGTTTACACAATGCTGGGGCAGCATCTTTGGGTAACTCTGAATTATGAGCTTAATTCATAATCTTGTAGTTTTTTGAATATATGGTTACATTTATATGATCATATCACATGCATATATGCCACGTATAGTATAAATGTATCTTTATGTTACATATCAAGCTGAGTCCCTGTATCTAAAATGGCGAGCACTTTATCAGACTTGGAGTCAAGACTTCTATCCTGCCTCTATCCTGCCATCTTACATTCCCTCTTAGCAGGTTCAATGACCAAAAAAAATAGAGACCAGAATGTAATTTTCACAGTGTTCTTCTTCTCATTACTTGCTCTTGCTCTTTTAAAAGACAGATACTGTAAAATGCTCCAAGTGAAAAAAGTGCTGTTTCTTTTTGGTTTTGTTGTTAGGTTTGCCTTTGAGAATGTGCAGCCTTCTTTAAAGGTAAACTTTTCATGGGAGTTTCTTAATTAGAAAAGCTATTCTTGGGGCTGGGTGGTGGCACACCCAGTAGAGCATAGATGTTACAGTGCACAAGGACCTGGGTTCTAGTTCCTGTTCCCCACCTGCAGCAGGGTTGGGATGGGGGAGGAGTTTCACAAGCGGTGGAGCAGTGCTGCGTCTCTCTCTGTCTCTTTCTTTTCCTCTTTCTACATGTCCTTCCCTCTCAATTCTTCTGTCCCTATCCAAAATAAATAATTTTTTTAAAAAAATAAAGGAAATCTCTTCTGAGGTGTGAAGCTGTTCTTCATTTAGTCATTTTTATGGGAGGTGTGGTTAATGGTTTGCAATGCAGTCATTGACACGAGCACAATCCCTGACCTCCCTGTGAAAGTTTTCTGCAGAATACTCTTACCCACAACCAAGGTTTGGCTTTATTTTGCTTTTTGTTTTATTTGCGAGTAACAGTGGGTTGCAGGGTTGTAAGATTACAGGGCATATAGTTCCACACTGCACCTACCATCATGCGTTTTTGATATTATTATGCACTAGGACACCCAAGATTCTCTTCAGCCCCTGAAATTTAGTTCTTGAGAAGAATACAGCGAACTCGGGAATAAACAACCAAGGAGACCATTCAGATATCATCTTTCCCAGGATCCCAGTTCCTGTTTTACCCTTTCCTTCAAATCATGCTATGTAGACTAGGTGAAGTCTATAATTGTCTTGATATCTATGCATTTGTTCAAACATTTTCATATCTTCAATCCTGTGCTAAAGTCTGGACATTCAAAAGTAAGCCCAGAAACACACCCAAGAGGTACCCCTGTGGACTTGAATGTCCTGTGAAGCTTATTTGAGGATCTACTGGGGAAAGTCGTTAACACCGACTGGGAGAAATGGCCCCTAAGAAGGAGATGACACTTGTGTAAAGTTTTGAAGGATGACTGGAGGTTTTCCTTTAAAAAACAACTCAGCTATTACAAAGCATGAATCCACCTCTTTTACCTCCTCTTGGATGGAACTTGAAGGAATCATGTTAAGTGAGATAAGCTAGGAAAGAGAAGGGCGAATATGGGATGATCTCACTCATCGACGAAGTTGAGAAATAAGAACAGAAGGTGAAACACAAAGCTGAACTTGGACTGGGTTTGGCTTATTGCACCAAAATAAAGGACTCTGGGGTGGGGGGTGGGGTGGAGGTGGGTGTTCGGGACCTGGTGTATGGTGGTGGAGGAGGACCTAGGTTGTAGGTGAGAAGTGTTTTGCAGAAAACTGAGAAATTTTACGTATGTTCCAACAACTGCATTTTATTGTTGACTGTAGACCATAAATACCCCCCAATAGAAAAGATAAAAACAGACAAATGAAGTGATAATGATGAAGCCAAAAATAACCCTCATTGATTACTGATGAGGGTCCAGGCAGTGTTTCCAATGTTTGAAATGTCATGACTGTTCATGAGTTCCCTTCTGAACTTGAGTTTTTTTTAACAAAATAGGATTAGCCCTGGAATTGTCATTGATAACTTCTCCCATGTCTGTTGCATTCTCCTTTTCCCACCCTCCCTTCCCCTTTCCTCCTTTTTGGGGTAAATATCTGTTGAAGGGCAGATTCTTGGACTGTCATAATGAAATTTTCTTTAAATTTAAATTATGAGTTATAGCCATACAGCAAACTCTACCAGTTTGAGAGTTCTGGGAGTTTTCTTAATGGTTCCATCTCTGTCATCACAATCAACATATGGAACATTTTCATTTTTCCTTTTTTCTCTGGTCACTCCTCTCTCTGCCTCAGTCTCTACTCTATTTCAGATCAGCATCCATGCATCTAATTCCCGTCACTCTTAATTTTGTCTTTTTGTAACCTCATGTTAATAAAATTGCACAGTAGGTGCTCTGATTTCTTTCACTTAGCAAGGTGGTTTGGGGGGTTCATCTATGCTTTGCATGTATCAGTAGTTTGCTCTGTTTTCCTCTTGAGTAATATTGCTTTGTTTGTTTGTCTCTTACCAGTTAATAGACATGTGGGTTATTACTGGGACTCTGTGCTAGCACTATGAATCCATTACTCCTGGTGGCCACTTTTTGCATTTTATTGGATAGAACAGAAAGAAATTGAGAGAGGAGGGGAAGATAGAGAGGGAGAGAGAAAGATAGACCCTTGCAGACCTGCTTTGCCACTTGTGAAGCATCCCTTCCCTTCAGATGGGGAGCCAGGGGGCTTGTACCTGGATCTTTGTGTGAGTACTTGCGTTTAGTATCATGTGCAGTTAACTGGGTGTGCTACCACCTGGCCCCTCAAGTTTCTGTATGGACATAATATTTGCATTTATCTTGGATAAGCACACTGGAGTCATTCCATCATCTTTTAGCTTGAGTGTTTTCTGTCTCCCTATATTTTCACCTATATACATTAATATATCATCTTCGGAATTTGAGCCTGTTTCAATTGATAGCAAATTTCTTGCTACTTGGTAATTCTCTATGTCAGTGCCAGGGAATGAATGAGCCTAGGGCCTCACATATACCCAACTCTACTGCATACTCTTCCCCAGGCCAACTTCTTATTATTTACTTGAGAGAGAAAGCAGGTGAGAGAGAGGCAAGGAGCGTGGGAGAAATACCACAGAACCACCAGCTCTTCATTCCTCCAACTCCCCTGGTACCATCCATGATGCTCCCATGTGGTTCTGAGTGTTGAACCCATGAAGCTTGCACATGGCAAGACAACTCACTCACTGTACCAGGTGAGTTCTCTCCCAGCCCCACCTGGCAATGTTTTTATTGGCTTCTGTCCATTGTGAAGTTTATACTGTTAAGTGGTTAAGTGCTGGGCTCCTTTAAGCAGTGTACTTTGGTTTTGATGTATAGCTCAGATTCTTGTAGATCAGTTTGACTGTTTCAAGATTTCCATTTATATGGCTCTTGAGATTTTTTTTTCTCCTCCAGGGTTATTGCTGGGGCTCAGTGCCTGCACTATGAATCCACTGCTCCTGGAGGCCATTTTTTCCCCTTGTTATTATTGTTATTGTTGCCATTGATATTGCTGTTGTTGGATAGGACAGAGAAAAATGGAGAGAGGAAGGGAAACAGAGAGGGGGAGAGAAAGATAGACACCTGCAGACCTGCTTCACCACCTGTCAAGTGACTCCCCTGCAGGTGGGGAGCTGGGGGCTCAAACTGGGATCCTTACGCCGGTCCTTGGTGCTTTACACCACGTGCGCTTAACCCGCTACGCTACCACCCTACCACCAGCTCTTGAGATTTTTTTTTTCCCCCGCCAAGATTATCACTGAGATTCAGTGCCTTCATAACTCCACTGTTCCTGGTGGCCATTTTTATAGAATGAGAGACAGAGACAGAGAGAAGAAGAGATACCTACAGCATTGCCCCACCACTCATGAAGCTTCCCCCTGCAGGTGGGGAAAGGGTGGGGGTTTGAACCCTGTCCATATGTGTGCACTCTACCAGGTGAGCCACCATGAGACCCCTAAGCAGGTCTAGAGAAGCCTCTCTCTATATGGGCTAATTTAGCCCTACCATCGACTCTGGAGAAAATTTTATCCAATGCACTTGAATAGTTTTTTTCATCAGGCTGGCGGTAACATGGGATTCTTTTTTTCTGTCCTGAGAGCACTCTGAAGTTGTTCAGTTTACAGTTTTGAAGACGTTTTCACTGTCCTGACTTGCACTGTTGACAGTTTTGAAGATGTTCTCAGGGTCCTTACTTGCACAGATCAGTATTTAGGAAAGCCCTCAGGGCTCACCTGTGCAGATCTTAGGGAGTCTTTCTCCAGGAGTCTCTCTTCTTGTAAGTCCTACCAGCTTAACCCCTTGAGCTCTGACTGCTCCTCTCCACAGCAAGACTGTGGAGTTGATTCAGAATTTTCTCTTCCTGTGGTCACCGAAGGACTCTTCTTGTTTTCCTTGGCTGCTTACTGTTTCCTGGTATCTGAAAGCAGCTGCGTCGTGTATTTTTGCCTGGCGTTCAACTTACGGCACCTGCAGACAGTAATTGTGAATGAGAGTGGAAGTCCAAGAATTCAGTTTTTATAAATGTAGCAGTCCCTAAGCAAGTCCAAAGTTAGTTCCCAAATTGTAGTCATGCCAAGAAAGAAAGAAAGAAAGGAGGGAGGGAGGGAGTAAGGAAGGAAGAAAAGTTGGACCATGTGTGGAAATACTGCAAAGATAATAATAATGATAATGATAATAATAATAATAATAATAATAATGTATTTCTGAGGAAGAAGAGGACATGCACAGAGTGGTTTTGACTTGCATATAATGTTGTTCTGTTACTGACTTATTTATTTTACCAGAGCACTATGAAACTGGCTTCTAGTGGTGCTGGGATCGAACCTGGGACCTTTGGTGCCTCAGCCTTGGAAGCCTTTTTGCATAACCATTGTGCTATTTCCCCAGCCCCACTATTATCTTATATTTAACAAAGGCAATGATACCAAGGTTTAGACACACTTTCTGGAGGAAGACTTTCCGGATTTTTCATTCTAGGTCCAGCATGTCGTAACAGAATTTTGTGCCCTTGTTTTCTCATCTATAAAATGGGGGTGACAGCCACCTCCTCAAAGGTTTGTTACGGGAGTGAAGTGAA
>NC_080167.1:18723026-18785188 GCF_950295315.1 Erinaceus europaeus
CGCAGTGGGCATGCAGTCCCAATGGTGCCTCAGTCTCTCTTTTCCAAGTTGAGATTCTGAAGTTGAAGCCAAACAGAGAACTTCAGAGCCAAGAGTTAATGAGAAGCAGGGAAGGCAAGAGAGGGAAAGTTTCCAATCTTTGTACCCCTTGATCAAGCCATGCTGAGACTGGTACTCAGAACTTTGAGTTCATGAGTTAGTGAATGTCCCTGTTGTCTTTTTTTTTTTTTTTTTCATTTTGACTAAGCTTATTAATGTTGAGTTTCTACCACTAGTCACACAAAGTTCTGTTTGACATCAACAAACTCAATCCGGGAATTAATAATATCAGAAGCAAAATGTTAAGACAGATTGAAGAACAAAAGATCACTATATCCAAACAGTGAGGGGCAAGTCTTCATGAAGCGGTGGTATTTTCTGTGGATGGGATAGGTTCATAAAGGAGGAAAGACATCCATAGAGGGAAAGAAGTAAGAGTTCACAGAAGAAATGTGACTTTGTAGAAAGTCTATACATCTAGGCTGATCCAGGACCGTCCTGTTCTGTAACTGCTGTTTTAGGATCGTGGTAGTACAATTGTCCCCCATTCACACTCGAGTAGTGACAGATTGGCAGGTAAAAACTATTATCATCCTGGCCTAGGCTCAAAGAAACCCAGGACCCAGCTATACTATATTGTGTTTCACTTTTCTAATCCTCAGTCAAGTCTAATCCCAGAAAGCAAAATAGAGAGGGAGAGGGAGAGGGAGATAGAGAGGGAGAGGGAGAGGGGAGGGGGCAGAGGAAGAGAGGGAGAGAGTAGAAGAAGGAGGAGGAGAAGGAGTAGAAGAAGAAGGAGGAGAGGAGGAGGAGAAGGAGAGAGAGAGAAGGAGGAGGAGACATGAAAAAGAAAAGAGAGAAAAGATTAGAGAGAGGTAAGAAAGTGAAAGATAGAAAGAAGAGAGATGGAGGGCCCAGACAGTGGCACACCTGGTTAAGTACACATATCACATTGTACAGAGACCCAAGTTCAAACCCCTGGTCCCCACCTGCAGGGGGAAATCTTCTCAAGTATTGAAGCAGGGCTGCAGGTGTTTGTCTCCCTCTCTATCTCCCTCTCCCCTCGCAACTTCCTACTGCCTCTATTCAATAAAAAATAGATAAATAAATAATTTTTTAAAAAGAGATGAGTTCATTCTGGAAGCGACTGACAGAAATCTGCCTTCCTGAAAACAGCAGAGCTTGGAGGGTGTGCTGCTGATGGCTGGAGGAGACGACTCAGTGGTGAGGTGTAAGCTTGCCAGGAGCCTGCCTCTTTGCTTTGCACTAATTACTGTCTGCCAATAAGCAACAGAGATTGGGAGAGAAAGAAACTCCTCAGATAAAGGACAAATGTCAAAACCGGGCCAATTAACATTCTGAAGGGTCCATTAGTGCAGGAGACTTAGGGAAAAATCTTTCCTTATAAACGGTTAATCATATTAGGTGAAGCAGATGCGGGGCGAGGAAAAGGGCTCATGCTTGAGACTGCTGGTTAAATGGCACTGTTTGCATAAAGTACATCTTGAGAGACTAGAGCTGGAACTTGAGGGAGTGCCCTGATTTGCAAAGAAGGTGCTTTTCTCAAGCAACTGGTGTGTGTGTGTGTGTGTGTGTGTGTGTGTGTCTGTGTGTGTGTCTGTGTGTGTGTGGTCTTGTTCATGTGCTTTCTCCTTTCCAAATAAATGTACTGTGAAAGAGAATTGTGTAGAAGCCAGGTTTCATTAAATGATGAATAGTATGTAGTCCTCTAGCATATGTTAAGAGTGTCCAAATGTCTGGCATGTGGAACTCGGGCAGTGGCACAATGGGTTTAAAACACATAGTACCAAGCATAAGGACCTGCGTAAGTATCCTGGTTTGAACCCCCAGCTCCCTACTTGCAGGGGGGTCACTTTGCAAGCAGTGAAGTGGGTTTTCAGGTATCTCTGCACCCCCACCATCTTTCCCTACTCTCTTGTTTTCTCTTTGTCCTATCTAGCAACAATAGCAGCAACAAAAACAGCAACAATATCCGCAATAACAATAATGAAATAAAGGTGCCCCCCATGAGCAGTGGATTTGTGGTGCAGGCATTGAGCCCCAGCGATAACCCTGGAGGCAGAAAAGCAAACCAAACCAAACAAACAAAAAAAGTGTCCGGAAACCAGGTTCTAAGGACTGGATGTGATCCTGAGAATTCAGATATATTTGCAAGCACCTTGCATCCTGTGCAATTGAGGTGCAGTGTACTTTTCGTCCTCCCTAGATCTCCTAGCTTGCGATGATTCCGGAAATAATCTCCTTGTGTCTCATGGTCAGATGGCTGTCTTCACATGGGGACTCCATATGTCCTTCAGGTGGGAATAGAGCTGCCCATCAAATCAGCAACCCTGGGTCCATGCTCCCAGAGGGCTAGAGAATGGGAAAGCTACCATCGAAGGGGGGGATTATGGGGATTGGGTGGTGGGAATTGTGTGGAGTTGTACCCCTTCTACCTTATGTTTTTGTTCACTAATCCTTTCTTAAATAAAAAATTAAAAAAAAAAAGAATTCCAGTTTGATGCCCCAGCTCCCCACCTGCAGGGGAGTCAGTCACTTCACAAGCAGTGAAGTAGGTCTGCAGGTGTCTATCTTTCTCTCCCCCTCTCTGTCTTCCCCTCCCTCTCTCCATTTCTCTCTGTCCTATGCAACAACAAAGACATCAATAATAACTACAAGGGCAATAAAAGGAAATAAATAAATAAATAAATAAATAAATAAATAAATAAATAATTTAAAAAGGTTGAACAGAAAAAAATATTCTCAGCAGTTATCTCACATCTGTCTTAGAAGCAGAGCGCCATGTCAGCCTGGTTTCCCCACAAGACTATGTAAACCGGGGCTGCAACTAAGAGACACCTGTGTTAACTGCTTCACAGCTCTTGAAGTCCACCCACCACCACCGCAGGTGGAGGAGTGGGGCTTGAACATGGGTTCTTGGTAACCTATGCACTTAACAAGGTGTGCCGCCATAACTTTACCTGTTTGGGGGATTTGGACATAGATCCAGGCTTAAGATCTAAGGCATGTAAAATACGCCAGGGTCAAAGTTAGGATCTTGAGGATTATTTGCTTTCTTTTTACTTAGTTTATGATATCTATTTTTATTAATCCAATGCATATTATTTAGCTTGTGAAATTATACATACATTAACTATAGATAGAATAAAGTAAAACAAAAAAAGCTAGAGAAAAACACTACTTAAACATAACACTCCTTTTTCTTTCCTTAATTAAGGACAATTTATTCTTTACATACACCAACAGTATCATCTAAACTCAGTAAGATGTTTAATATTTAGTTAATTAGCTAGCCTCCTATTCCCCATCTTTTGGGAATTTCGCTGTCTTCACTCTGAATTTCCGTGAATGTTAAGGGGATTTGGAATGATTTGGAACAAGAAGCAGTCTTATGAAATGACAGAGGAAGGAGAGTGTGTAAATATTTTCCAGGATTTCTTTTTTTCTTTTTTCTTAAAAATTATTATATTTATTTTTATTTGATAGAAACAGCTAGAAATCGAGAGAAGGGGGTGATAGAGAAGAAGAAAGGCAGAGAGACACCTACAATACTACTTCACCACTTGCAAAGCTATCTCCCCTGCAGGTGGGGACCAGGGACTTGAACCCAGGTTGCAATGCTTGTGCTCAATCAGGTGTTTTCTTTATCTAAATATTCATGTCAATAGCTTCTGAAATTCTCTCCCAAAGTTGTTAAAACGTTTTGTCTTCTGTTTTAAGAAAGACTGTTTTAAAAATCCGCAGCTGACTTACACTATTATTCTCTTTAGAGTTTGTTCATAACTGCCCTCTTTCACTGGATGTTTTCATCACCCACATTGTAAAGTTGTGACATATTTGTTTTTTTGCCAAAAACTGCTCAACTAAAAATCATGGGAGGTCCAATCAATGCAGAATAGCTTGAAAGCCAGTCTCTTCTTCCCACTTCTGATATGATCTATAGATAAAATGTTTCAACACAATTACATTGCTACAAGTCCTTTGGTCTAGATGCAACCTGGTAACATTAGAGAAAAGACAGGAAGCCCATATCTTGGTTTTATTATCATAAATGGGAACTAGGACATCTAGAAAATTACGGGCAGAGTTTGGGTTATTTTCTTTAATTTATATTTGCGTTGCCACTATATATGTCTCTAACAGTAATACCAATTCCAGTGAATTCCTAACCAAGCTGTTTTTCTTCCAGTATTTCATTCATTTTTCTCTTCTGTTGATCATGCATCACAAATTGTTAGGTGAAAAAATACATTTTTTTTCTCTGTATGCATGAACATTAGCATGGCATTAGAATTTGATCCCGGTGGTTTTTATTATTTTTTTCCCTATTTCTCTTTTACTGAAATATCTTTTGTCTACATTCATCTCAAAGCCTGGGTGGAAATTCACTGAGCATTTATAAGTTTTGTTATTGTTGTTTAATTTATACTGAATATAAGCACAATGGAAGGACCTATGCTAGCACAGTGGATTTTCTATTGTACCTGTTTCTGTAGAAAGACCAATATTCTCTAAGCTACAGCTCTTGCATTTGTTTTCATAACAGGGCACTATCAGTTATAGACTCAATTTACTGGCCTATTTCTGTTATTTCTTCTGTGTTGTTCTAGTAGTCAGGGATGCCAATACATTTCTTTTAGTTGTGATTTTAGAATTCCTTCTCACTAGTTGCTTATTATTTCAAACCCAGACGTGTTTCTTTATATATAAAATCTATGACATATTGTATTTACATCAGCAGCATTATATATTTTCCCTACAAACCCACTTGAAAACCATTCTGTATTTCACATTCATATATGATGTGGAATACTTGGACTTACTCCCATAAATATTTTCTTTAAAAAATACAAGTGCATTTTATACTGTTATATCTTCTAGGTTAGCAAATAAAGGAATTCTGTTCTGCTAGGCATAGAGAACAAATAAACTAAACATGAACTTTTTCACACTAATTTAACCCACAGATAGGATTGTCAGGCCAATTACATGATGTGAAAGTGCATTTGAAGTCCAAACAAAGAACATTTTGTTTATATATCTCTCCAAAAATATTCCTTAGGATACACTTCTACTAGGTTTATTTACTGATGAACTGAGATCAAAATGAGCTGATGGCTTTACATTTTTTTGTTTGCTTTGTATTTTTTGTATTATTATTACTACTTATTAGTGATTCAATAATGATGAACAAGATTGTGGGATAAGAGGGGAACAATTCCATACAATTCTCACCACCAGAGTTCCATATCCCATCCCCTCCATTGGAAACTTCCCTATTCTTTATCCCTTTGGGAGTATGGAGCAAATAACTTTATGGGGGAGTAGAAGGTGGAAGGTCTGGCTTCTGTAATTGCTTCCCCACTGGACATGAGCATTGACAGGTTGATACATACTCCTAGCATGTTTCTGTCTTTCCCTAGTGGGGCAGGGCTCTGGAGAGGTGGGGTTCCAGGACACATTGGTGAGGTCATCTGTTCAGGGAAGTCAGGTTGTCGTCATGGTAGCATCCTCAACTTGGTGGCTGAAAAGCAGTAAGATATAAAATAGAACAAATTGTTTCATGATCAGGAACCAAAAGATAAGACTAGAGCAGATGAGATTTGCATTCTTCATGTTGGAAGAAGCTAGGAAGTCTATTTTATGTATATTCCACAGGGCCCATCACTTTACTAATTTTTGTCTGAGCCCAACAGCTGACATGCAGGTGGGCTAAAAGTATTGGAGTTGGGAATATTATTAGAAAGCTGGATCAGGGCACAGAGTAACTCCCAAATATAGGAAAAGTATATAAACACCATTAACACCTAGAGTCCGTGTCTATTCATATTTAACACAGGAGTCTGTGTAACTTCTGCACCCCTGTCAGTCTGATCTTGCATTCCTAGGTCATAGCTAGGAACAATCTAGGCTGCACTCAATTCGGGACCAGTCTTCCTTGAATAGCAGAGTATGTTGACCTATCCTCTTTTTGGAGACTAGGACAGTTTCTACCACTATTGTTCTACAATGAGGACTTGAGGACAAGGTCCTGTAGAGGATCACAAGATAGTTTATGATGGTCCTGTTGGAGATTACCAGTGATGATGGAAAGAGGATGTGTTAGAAGTCTAGGCCCATCTTATCTATGTGGGAACCTCAGAATTCTTTTTAAAAAATATTTTTATTCTCTTTTGTTGCCCTTGCTGTTTTATTGTTGTAGTTATTATTGTTGTTGTTATTGATGTTGTTTGTTGTTGGGTAAGACAGAGAGAAATGGAGATAGGAGGGGAAGACAGAGGGGGAGAGAAAGATAGACACCTGCAGACCTGCTTCACTGCCTGTGAACCAACCCTCCTACAGATGGGGAGCCAGTGGTCGAACCGGAATCCTTATACGGGTCCTTCAGCTTAGAGCCACCTGCGCTTTACCCACTGTGCTACCACTCACTCCCGGGAATTCCAGGCTTCTTTAACTAGGGCTCCAGACTTATGTTAACCCCATCTTCAAATAACCCCAATGAGCCCCAACTTGCTTGACTTTCTCTCCACTTTTGCATCCATTTCCCCTATTTAAAAAGGAATGTCTTTGGAGAATGTAGGACACAAAGTAGCATCCAAAAAAAAAAAAGTAGGAGCTTAAAATTTAAAGGAAGACTATTTATACTCTTCTCTTGTCTGAAAAAAAAATCCAGCCAAATGAAAGCTTCACTTCATACAGCATCAATGCATGAGATTGACTAATGGTAAATTGATGCCATAGGAATATTCCTGCTGGAAGCCATCTTGGTCACCATCTTGTTTGAGAGCTTTGCTTTACAGAGGTAAGGAACAGCCTCAGGATTCTGTTAAAGGCAGGTCTTGGTTGGTTTATCAATATGGTCTCTTAGTTCTCTCCAGCATGATAGATAGCTCTATTATGGCAGTTTTGCCAAAATGCAATTTATATACAATATGAGAAAGAATTTTTAGGTGACACACAGGCAGAAAAGAAAGCTACACAGGCTGAAGCCATATAGGGTGTGGCATGGAGGGACAGAAGAAGGGAGGCAGGAGGGAGAAAAAGGGCTTATGGAGGGACATCTTGTATGTTGTTTACATCTCCTAGAACCTAGTGGAAGACATGCCTTGCTTTTTGATGTTCTTCTATATTTCTTGAGGCAGAGAAGGAGGTTCCTGGGGACAGAAAACTCTAATATTTGCTTTCCTTTCAAAGAGAAGCCAAAAGGCATTTTATGTCACTGAAGTATTCTTCAGCTACTGGGATATAATTTTGATAAATCTTACTCCTTTTTTTTTTTACATTAACAGAAAATGTCACCCCTGTCTTTTAATCTCCAATGCAAACGTAACATTTGAGTGTTCTATCTTCCTGTGCTTGCACAACTCAGCTTTTAGCTTCCATTCAACTGCAGTTTAAGAATTGGCATCAGAATCGACTTTTATAGCTCATGAGCTGTATGCAAACAGAATGCTAAAGACCAGGAGAGCTAACATTTAAAGAAAGGAAGTGATTCTTGCTTGGAATGTGAACACTTCTTACTGTATTTTTTTAATTCTCCAAATGTAAACTTGCGCACTTGAAGTCTTATTGATGTTGGACCTGGCTGGGGAGTGATTCACCATATTGCACATGGATTCACTCCAGATCAAAATGATACCTATCATTCAAGGACAATTATGGCTGGATATGACACCACTGAGCAAATAACTTGGAATGTGGATTCAAGCATAGGAAAAGATTATTGAAAACATGGTGGGGGTGGTGACGGTGGTGGGGCTCTTAATGGATGGAAATGAAACATTTTTTAAATAAATTAAAACTAGGGATGATATTGGTGACCTAGAATCTGACCCTGGATTTGTGAGAATATGTGTAGATTGTAAACTGGCTCCCCAGCACCATCCCTGCTAATATTTTTATTCCAGGTACTTCTTCTCATTGATTATGATGCTCCTCAGAGATTTGTGGACCCAATTATCAGTATTTTCTTCCAGCCTCTCTCTCTCTCTTTTTGTCTCTTTCTCTCTCTCATTTTTTAAGAGCTGATTATAAAATAATGCTTCCTTAACAGGCAGTTATCTCAGCCTGTTGAAGGGAAATTCAACATCCAAGAAGTTGCATGAAAAAAACAAAAAACCAAAAATACTGTACTCATTAAAGAAGACGAAATGTGATAGCCTTTCAGAGTGGATCTGCACAGGACTTTTGCTCTATTGAGAAAACTGAATTCCTATTCTAACTGCTCAGCTTCAGGACTTTCAGAGTGCTTTTCGAGAGATCATCTTTCACATGTTAATCTTAAATGTTCTTACACCTTGCTCAGGAGATGATGATTTTCAGTTCCTTCTGCCTCTGCTTTCTATAGGTTTGGGACTGGAGACTTTCAAATTCTTTACATATCAGAACTGAAAGTGGCCCTTTTTTTTTTCACAATTTCTAATGTTGATGGCAACATACAAAATCAATGTCCTGACCCAAAATGACAAAACAGAAAACTAGATAATCTCAAGGGACTATCCAGCTTTTAACAAGACTGAACTAATTACATGGGAGATATATAACTGCTTTAATCTTCATTTCAATGTCAGGTGTAAGAAATGCGAAGATTTTTTTCTGTTTATATAATTGGAGCTGTTTATCGAGTAAGAGATTAATGATCACGATTAGAGCAGTGAAACATTGGAGTTAAAGCCATATGTGAGTCATTAACGTGACTATAAATTTGATTACTGGAACATCCTCACTTAGGTTGGATTGTCAGTCTCTTAAAACCAGAGTTAGTATGGCGATAGCAAAATAGTTATGCCAAAAGATCTTCATGATGGAGGTACCAATAGTCTCAAGTTTTCAATGCCCAGTGCTACCATAAGCCAGAGCTGAGCTAAGTAAAAAGAAAGGAAGAAAGAAAAAAGACTTAGAATATTAGAGGATGGTCTTAGACCCCTTATGCTGATGCAACCAATTGTCATAGACAGTGAAGGCTATCAACTCAGCTGATTTATTACATGAAAAAATATTATCTTAGTACTGGACGGTGACCCAGATTCAAGCACCTCGTCTCCACCTGCAGGGGTGGGGGTCATAAATGGTTAAGCAGTGTTGCAGGTGTCTCCCTGTTTCTCTCCCTTTCTATCTCTTCCTTCCTTTTCAATTTCTCTCTGTCTCAATTCAAAATAAATAAAAAGACAATGAATTAAAAAAATACTTTGGAGTTCTAGATGCAAGCATAAACAGGAGACCTGGAAGACCTTCCTCACAGATGAAGACTTTTGAGTTAGTGCAATATATCTTCATGTGATGGCAATAAAGTTTGTTGTTTTTCTGACCTTTGCTCACAGGGCACTATTCCCACTCATGGAGACCCCATCCTTAAGCCTTCATCACTTCCAAATATCATATTGGGGATTAGATTTAACCTATACATTTTTGTTGTTATGAGGCTTCACTCCTCAGGGTGGGAGAAACAGAGGCAGAGAGACACCAGATCACCACAGTGTCCTCTAGTGCAGTGGGGGCCAGCTCAACCCTGGGGCTTGTGCATAACAAAGCAGACATCTTCACAGGTTGCAACAAGCACTGTGTGTGTGTGTGTGTGTGTGTGTGTGTGTGTGTGTGCATAAATATTTAATCTATAACAAAGATATTGATCAAACAACCATGTCTGAAGCTTCAGCCAGCTGACTAAAAGAACACTCACCAAGTCACTACTATTTTCCATGGATATCGGAGAACCCTCAGTCTAGTAAAATCTTAAGACCTGAGCCTAAGAACATTCTTGCTGAGGGATTCCTTGAGGAGGCTCCTAAGTAGAAGCTCTTCTTTAATGAACCCAGAGTTGTTCATTCACTTATTCTCTTTGTGAAATTACAAAAGCAAGAGTTTTTTCACTGTGAAAAAGAAAAAGCTTAATACAGTGTCCAAAAAGAAAGAGAGAGAGAAAAAAAAGACAAAAAAGAAAAATGGTTATCCAATCCACTGTCAACATTTTGTTCTTAATATTTTTTGTAATTTTTTTCTAAGTACATGTATTTCAAAAAAATGGGTTGACTCCAGTGGATAGCATCTTATACACTATGGCTTATTCAAATGTAACCCTGTCTTCTCCAATGGGGGAGGAAAGAGCATATTTTTTGTGTGTGGACAACTCTGCCCTGTGATCTACTCATTGAGCTTAAGTGTCCAAATCCTAATGAGATAGACTTTGAAGATGTCCTAACTTCTCCATAGATGGTGTAAATGACCCACTATATTATACACTTGATTGCATGTGGGGAAAAACTAGTTTCATTTGCTTTTTTTGGGGGGTGGGTCTTTTTCTTTTTCAATTATCTTTATTTATTGGATAGAAACAGCCAGAAATCGAGAGAGTGTAAGAGGTAGAGAGGAAGACAGAGAGAAACCTGAAGTTCTTTTTCCCCACTCCAAAAGCTTTCCCCCTCCAGGTGGGGACCTGAGGCTCAAACCCAGGTCCTTGCACATTGTAATATGTGCCCTCAACCAGGTGCATCACCACCTGACCCTGCAACTAGTATCATTTGCAAAGTGCACCTCCATCAGACACAATGTCCTATCTTTCATTTCACATATTTTGAAGGGAGGGTATTAAACATCCCAGGATGTTTCCTGGGAGTTTCTTCTCCACTGACTCTGAGGAGAATGATCAGGGTACCTTTTTGGTTTCCTCTCCTCCTCGACACACTTATTCTGGCCCCTGGAGAATGTAATTTATTTGGAAGACTTGGGAGTTAATTTGGGGATCAGAAGCATGTACTATCCTAGTCAGAAATTCATTCTTCCAGGCTGGGAGTATGGATCAACCTGTCAATGCCCATGTTCAGCTGGGAAGCAATTACAGAAGCCAGACCTTCGACCTTCTGTATCCCACAATGATCTTGGGTCCATACTCCTGGAGGGTTAAAGAATAGGATAGCTATCAGGGGACGGGATGGGATAAGGAGGTCTGGAAGGGGGAATTGTGTGAAGTTGTACCCCTGTTATCCTATGGTTTTGTCAATGTTTGCTTTTTATGAATAAAAAATTAACAACAACAAAAAAAGAAATTCATTTTTCCCCTTTCAGAGTCCCCTCAACTTTAAGGTGTGGATCGGTGTTGTAATTAAAATTAAAGGGATTTGGCTGTGGTGCATAAGGACTTAGCTATGGCGAGGCTGAGCGTGGGTTTAAATAATCAAAGCTTTATTAGACAGTACAGTATTATGGGATGTATATTTTAGGTAGGGCAAGGTAATCAATTATAGGCAGAGGTAAATAAGCTAGTCTCATAAGCCCATGCACTAGTTAACAAAAGTTCAACCCCACAAGATAACCAATTATTGGCAGAGGTATAGGTTACTCACACGGCTGTAGAGGCAAGTCTTCAAGTGTTCCAGCTAGCTGAGTCACATGTGTTCTGTTCCCAGGAAAGGCAGCCATGGTGCACTCCTCAAGCACCCTCAGCTGAGATCCATGTGAGCAGGAGAAGAAGCAGGGGCCAAAAAAGCCGGACTTCTGGCTGCCTGTGCTTAAATCCATTCAATCTACCCACAATCCCTGTGTGTTTGCAAAGATTGTACTAAATTCTGTCGTCAGGCTGACATCAGCCCTGTGCTGTATCCAGCTTCCTATGGCCGGCTGGTATACTGTGTCACAACAGATTGGCAAGGTCCTCAGCTGTTGGGAGGGGATGGAATTCTGGGAGGGAGGCCCTAAGATGCATGACTGCAGGTGTGACTGATATAAAGCTGCTTCTGTGTCTATCTCTCAGAGATAATACCCATTTTTCACTCACATGGAGTGGTGATCATCTTCCTTTTGTTCTAGGATTATCCATCCTCCGCCCTTCCCTGCCCTTTCCCCTACTTAAGCCCAGAAGTTTTCTCTGTGTGGATTCAGTGAAGTTTCCTTGACGTCTGGCTTACTCTGAGTTGTGTCCCCATCAGAAGAGTAGAGTGTGGAAGCGTTGGTAGTGATGGTAGTAGGTGGGGATACTGGCTTTCCTGGGTCTCTTCCTGCATGTTTTGAAAGTTTTTTCTGGGACCTCCTACCAAAGTCACAGCTTCTATCCTATCACAAGCATCACTTCCTGGTTCTAGAAACCCTTCTCTCCCTTTCATGTAGAGCCATGGTGAATATGTAAGCTCCCATTCTCACAAGTCCTTGATATCTTTTATCATTCATTTGGCTGCATTAAACCGTACTACTGCCTCTAATAAAGTCTCTTTATTTAACAGTTCTTCAATTATTCAGTTTGAGTATGTATCCACCCCCTCCCCCAGACCCTCGCTGTTAAAACCTGCAGGCAAAGCTTCACTTCTACTTCAAGCTTTCCTGGGATGTGTTTGTTGCCAGTGCAGCAACTCCCTACCCTGGAGGAAGGGCTGGGGTGGCAGCTCTGGGCTGTCTGCTGGAAGATACCACTTATTCTTCTGCATGTGTTTTTCCTCTGATGCCAAAATATCCTTTGTTTGAGTTCTATTTGTTCCAGAATCTCAGGTAGCTTAGATTCCTTCTAGTACCCAGACCAATGCACTTCCTCTGAGTCTGACTCAGGCTTGTTGGCAGCCAAGTTTTAATTGGACATGGCAGTTGGCAAGTCTTGCCTGGCTGTGGCTCACACATGGGCTTCTATGCTGGGCAGCTTAGAAAGTGGCAGCTTGCTTTTATTCAGAGCAAGTGGAAGAGTAACAGATAGTCATCAATCAAACTGTGAAATGAGTCCAGAATGAAAACTTGCTTACAGACTTGCCCAAGATCTGATTTGGAGCCACAGGTCACCAATTCTGCCATCCTTCAGAAGTGGTGAGATGATAAATGGTTGCTTCCAGCCATCAGAATTTCAGGTCATCTTCCCTCATCTTTCCTGAAGTGGGATGAACAAAAATTGTACATATTTATGGTGGACAATTTGTCATCGTGCTGTGCATATGCATTCTAAGCCGTGACCACAAGCAAGCTGACTCAGCTCTCATGATGTCCATTTCTGTCTTCACTTAGTGCTACTCGAATCCAATTTCACCTGTAACAGTACTGTTTTCAGTGCCTCAAACTATGGTGGATTGGGACTGAGTCATGGGCAGAAGCCAGAGGATTTTGAGGAGCTGTGTGGAGCCAGGATTGAAACCATGTGGGCAGATGTGTGAGCACCAATCAGCACAAAACCTCGTGAATGCAAATCCTGTGTGCTGCGGTTAGCTTCTCCTCACACTGAGAGGGAGATTCAGCAGTGCTGTTACCTGCAGTAATAAGAGAAGTAGAAATATGCCCCATTAACTCAGAGATCTAGCTAAGGAGATTCCCAGGAAAAGTGCTGAAAGTGCTGTTTATAGAGTAACAAGTGAGGAAGGAAATTAATTGAGGGAAGGACCCTTGAAACACAGGAGCAAGGCTCAAGGACTTGAAAATTCTCTTCTTCTCCTGAGAAGCACTGAGAAGCATCTCAGGAATTAGGACTGCTCAGAACATTGGTACATGGCTAGAAGTGCATGGACTCATGGGAGTGTGTGTGTGTGTGTGTGTGTGTGTGTGTGTAGCACTTAGACCAATGGAAAGTATGAATCAGAGGTAAATTTTCGTTCTTCTCTGCCATGGTCAGCTCCAACATCCACATGCCCCAACCCTCTCCAAAGTCAGACCCACATTGGTCTGTCTAGGTGTTAGTGACCAGCTTGGATAGACCGCTTTCTTTTCCACCCTCCCTCACCCTGTTTCCTGAATTCTTTCTCCCTGGGTTTTCTCAGCCCAATAATAATGCCAACTGAGTTCGTTAGTTCTGCCAACTCTATCTGATGTACTTGATCCCCTAGATGTGACCTTTTTAAAAATTTTTCAAAATATGTTTATTTCTTTATTGGATAGAGACAAACAGAAATTGAGAGAGAAAGAGGTGAGAGAGAGAGAGAGAGAGAGAGAGCGAGCAAGAGACAGAGAGACACTTGCAACACTGTTTTACCACTCACAAAACTTGCCCCCTGCAAGGGGAACGGGGGCTCAAACCTGGGTCCTTGCACATTGTAACATGTGCACTCAACCAGATATGCCACCATCAGGCCCCCTAGACCAGATTTTTCCTTGGCTTCATGAAGGCTCTGACCTACCACAAGTGCACACATGCTTCCCTCATCAGAGATGTAGGAGGCAACAAGACATCTCTCCCCCAACTCCCCCACCCCCACCTGGGCTCCAGAGCTCTCAGCATTGAAAGGTGCATCCAAAAGATGAAAACGAGAAGCCCTTCTCCAGTCATGTCTATGGTCCATCTCCATCACGGACGGATTTGCTATCACCTGTTTCAGTGGTTCATCTTCTCTCCTCCTTCAAACTTCTGAATCCAGACCTCCACTCCCACAATAAAATGCTCATTCTATCCATTTGCCAGTGAGGAACCTAACAAGGTCACACAGTTAATACAATCATTTCATCTGCCGATATGAGGCAAACCCACTAATAGACAGAAGTTGAAAAATAAAAGCAGAAGGGAAACACAAAGCAGAAATTAGACTGGACTTGGTGTACTGGACCAAAGTAATGGGATACGGGACGGACGGGGTGGGGGGTGTTCAGGTCCTGGAACGTGATGGTGGAAAAGGACCTAGGTGGCGGGTTAGTGTTATGTGGAAAACCAGAAATGTTACGCATGTATCAATTACTGTATTTTACTGTGGACTGTAAACTATAATTACCCCAATAAAGAAAATAATAAAAATAATCTAAAAATTATCTCATTCTCCTTCTGAGTAAGGTGAGTTTGATTTGATTTTCATTTCACAAAGCAGGTTATGTAGGAAGATCCCTAAATCACATTGTCTTCCTCTCTCTCCCTCTCTCTCTCTCTCTCTCTCTCTCTCTCACACACACACACACACACACACACACTCTCTCTCTCTCTCTCTCCTTTTTATTTTTGGCTCAGTCAAGAGCTTTCACATTTTGCTTTGGTTGCACAGTCATAGAAACATCTCAGGGGCCAGGTGGTGGCTCACCCAGTAATGCTCACATTACAGGTTCAAGCCCCTGACCCCCACCTGCAAGGGGAAAGTGTCACAAGTGGTGACGCAGGGCTGCAGGTGTCTCTCTATTTATCTCCCTATTTCCTCCTCCCTTCTCAATTTATCTCTGTCTCTATCCATATATATATATATATATATATATATTAAAAAGAACCATTTCTGATCTAATTAGGAGAAAATGTCTTTCAAGGGGATACAGTATTGAATCCCTATTCCATATCTATAAAAACAGAATATTGTTTTTTATTGCTTTTTATTGTTTTATTGATGTCCAATATTCTGATATTCCAAATTCTGCCCATAAGGGGAGATACAGGATCTTGGGAACAAGGTATGTGCTAGGTATCTCCTAGGATAGCTTCATATCAGCTCTGATCTAGTTGGTGTTTGGCAGGGTGTATAGTGAAGGAGTATGTGAACTTGAGAAACATAGCACCCTGGAATTTATGGCACAGAACTTCAAAGAGATATTTAAATTTGATTGGACATATCTCTCAGAAGTTTCTACCACTTTTGTTTGTGCCTCCAGGGTTATAACTGGGGCTTGGTGCCTACACTACAAATCCACTGCTCCTGTCACATTATTACTATTATTATTATTATTATTATTATTATTTTGATAGGAAAGAGAGAAATTGAGAGTGGAGGGGAGGAGAGAGAAATATTGACACCTGCAGACCTGTTTTACTACTTGTGAAGTGAGCCTTCTCTAGGTGGGGAGCTGGGGGCTCCAACTGGAATCCTTTAGAGTCCTTGCACTTCATATTATGTGTACTTAACTAACTGGGTGTGTCACCTCCAGGCCCCAGTTTCCACTTTTTTCTCCTGTGGAAAACACAACAGAATAGGTCCCACTCAGAAAGCCCCCCTTTCCCAAAAGGGGAATTCATTAACCTGATTAAATCTACCCAGTCCCGAGCCTCATCCCCATGGCTGATGAATTGCATCACTTGGCTGTTGATCAGGCAGTTGGATGATCTGATTAACTGGCTTACTGAAGAGAATTATAATCTGCCATGGGTATCTGAGGAGGAGGAGAGAGGCTTCTGGGAAAAATAGCTGGATGGGCTTTTATCATAATGACTCAGTCAATTTGAGAAGAGTATAAATCTGACATGGGAACCCAGCCAGGTGTCAAGGACTCTTCTGATCTAATGTTCTCTTTGATTATTTGGTTATTGTTGGGGCTTAACTACTTTGGTTTGACTTAATTAATTAATTTTAGCTATCACTAGGGCTTCACCACTCCAGGTTGACTTTTGAAGATAGACAGAGATAGAGACATAGAGAAGAATACCATAGCACCAAAACTACCTTTAGTGTGGTGAAGACTGGGCCAAATGATGCACCTGATTGAGTGCACACATTACAGTGCACAGGGACCTAGGTTCAAGCCTCTGGTCCCCACCTACTGGAGGAAAGCTTCATGAGTGGCAAAGCAGGGCTGCGGGTGTGTCTCTCTCTCCCCTCCTCTCTCTTCTTTCCTTCTCAATTTCTCTATTGAGACCAAAATAAATACAAATTTGATTGAAAGCCAAAACAGGGTGAGAGATCATAGGACTGAGGTCTCTTTCAGGGATCAAAATTGGTTCCTGGCAAAACAGGTGTCTTTACAGGTGAACTATCTCTTTGTCTCTTTCTACCGTTCTCCAGGTTGAAGATAGACAGAGATAGAGACATAGAGAAGAATACCATAGCACCAAAACTACCTTTAGTTTGGGACAATTAGCATATGAATGATGTCAGTCTGACACACAAGGGAATGTATAAAAGCACGAACTTGGAACAGGTTGCTCTCTTTGGCTGCTGCTTCATCTTGGCGGAGGTGCTCCTGGTGTCTGCCATGACTGCTTGTCCTGGGAACTGAGCATGTGTGATTCTGCTAACTGGTAGACTCTTTAAGACTTCTCCAGCCATGAGCAACCTGTTCCTCAGCTGATAATTGTTTATCTTATGGGACTGAACTTTTGATAACTCTATACAGATTTTATGGACCTAGCATACTCTTAACCCCTCATGATAACTGCTTATTTTGCATATCTAAGATGTATGTAATGTATGTCCTGGACTACGTGGAGACATGGTTTATGGAGTAGCTGTAATCAGACCTTTGCTCTCTCCAACACAACTATTAAACATAACAAGAGAACGAACTGGACACATAGTCTACAACTGAAAAAAATCCACAGCCTCAGGTGGGTGCTGGTGTATACGACTGGGGAAATGGGAGTGGGTTGGAAGACACAGTAGGTGAAATCAAGAGCTCTGGGCTGACGGCGCTTGGCACCAACCCAAGTCATCTTGGGCATAACCAACATCATACATGCAAAAGCAAAGAGGCAGAAAGTTAAATAGCATGTCACATCAACAGAAAAGTAAATCAGACGAAATCCAAGAAATTCCACATACAGAGAGTATGTAACATTGTAACATGTGTGCTCAATTAAGTGTGTCACCATCTGACCCTGAGAACCTTTTACAATCAGTTATTTGGTCCATCTCATTTCCTTGTGATTTAAGGAATGAGCGTTCCACTTCCCTGCAGTAGGGAGACTCTTTTCAGCATCTAGATGCCTTTATAGTCTTTGATGTTTGGCCCCTTGCTTCACCTTCAAAGTCACCAACTGTAGGTCTTCTTTTTACCTTGAAATCTTTCCTAACTACTCTGTCATGCCATCCTGCTCACTCAGTCTCCTACTTCCACTTGGGAAGGCCTGTGCAGTTACTTACACTCACCTGGGTTATCTCTGTTTTGAGGCTCCTAATCTTAATTCACCATGAAGAGTTCTTTTTGTTCTAATAAATCCGTTAATTATTCTACCCTCCTGCACTGCTGGTGGGAAAGTAAATTGGTCCAACCTCTATGGAGAACAGTCTGGAGAACTCTCAGAAGGCTAGAAATGAACCTACCCTATGATCCTGCAATTCCTCTCTTGGAATTGAATTGAATTGAATTGAATTGAATTGAATTGAATTAAATTGAACTGAACTGAACTGAACTGAACTTGACAGGGGAAATACTCCAACATTTGGTGATATCCAAAAGAATTCTGAGAGTATGGGAATAAGTGGAAATAAGAGTTATTATTATTTTGCCTCCAGAGTTATTGCTGAGGCTTTGTGCCAGTACTACAAATCCACTGCTCCCTGAGACCATTTTTTTCCCATCTTTATTGGATAGGATAGAGAAACATTGAGAGAGGATGAAGAAATAGAGAGGGAGAAAGATAGACACTTGCTTCACTACTTATTAAACATCTCCATGGCAGGTGGGGAGCTGGGGATGTGAACCTGGATCCTTGCCACTGGACCTCGTGCTTTGTACTATTTGACCTGGGTGTGCCACTGCCTGGCCCCCTATATCAGAGTTTTTACTAACCCAAATGCCATTGTTGAGCAAGTTAGTATCTTTGAAATACTGTAAGAATCTTTTGAAAATCAGCTAGTAATCTTTGAAATGTGGACTCTACAGTCAAACTGCTTGAACTTGAGCTTCCTATCTTCTAATTGGTGTTTTTTACAAACTAAACTCTTCCGTACTACATTTTCTCACCTTCAAAAAAGGCTTAGAAACAATAGCAACTTGATAGAGTTATTGTCAGGATTAAATGGATTAATATATGTAAAACCGGCTCTTAATAAAAGGGCATTCACTGAGTGTTAAGCTTTTGTTGCAACTTGTGCAAATTGAATAAACGGAATGTCAGTGTAATGTGCTAATCCCACCTGTAATGAAACCTGAGCTCTCTTATGTGGGTGCTGGCACAAAAAGGAATATTTTTCTGTGCTTGAACCCAGATGGGAATGTGGTGGGTGGACAAGTCTGGCTACTGATAGTCTGCCAAGACCTGCCTTTCAAGAAGTGACACTAAACATCAGTCTCAGGAACAAGAATTTAAAGAGCCAGCCATCAGAAATGTTTCCAAGGACATCTGACAGTGTGTCCTTGAGTCATCTGCTTAAATCGCACCTGCTTCTCTGTCAAGTGAGAATAAGAGCACATGGGCTTTTATCAGAGATGACTTAACCCAAAGATTACACTTTGAAGAGTGCCTTCTTGAAACAAATGCCCCAGTAAATATCACCACTGTTTCTTATTATTACCATTAAGTGACTTTTTGCATCTGGTGTTTTTCAATCTAGATCTACTCACTGAAAAACAAAAAATGGGTCATGATAGCATACAGGTGTCCAAGATTCACTCCATAGAGAGTTGTTTACTTAGCGTACACATTTTATGTTCTTGGGAATTCAGAGGTGAGTGAATGTGAAACCATCCACATTGATCATGTTGGAGGAGGCAGACAGAAGAGGAATAAGCAGATAGTCAAATAAACCAGCTTGATAGCAGTGAACTGCCTATTCAGCAAAATCTCCATCAATACTGGTTATAGTCTCTGAATGCAACTGCCCTTACCTTTTAAAGGGGATAATCAAAATGTCTATCACTTAGGGTTGTTGAGAGGACTGAATAGACTTAATAGCTATAAAGCCAGCTCACCAGAAGGGCAGATCCACTAAAGGGAAGAAATCTTGTCCTCACAGGAGGGACATGGGCTGGGGACACACACACACACACACACACACACACACACACACACAGAGAGAGAGAGAGAGAGAGAGAGAGAGAGAGAGAGAGGAGCAAATGGCACTTTTCCAACCCCTACATGGTGTGGCAACAGTCAAAGTTGAGACTTCTTTGACTATATCATTTTTATATTTTGATCCAGGATCTGTATTTGACATTCCTTCTGTGAAGGAGATATTCAACATGGAAAAGAAAGAAATGAGGGCAGGAGGGCTACTGAGAAAAATCATATGGCAAAAGCAAAAGGCAAATTTTCTGACTTTCAAAATCATGAGCATGATTATTCCTGTGTTGTTGTTTTTTTTTTTTTTTAATAACAGAAGGAGAGGTCAAGTAGGCCCCAACTTCTCAGTCAGGAATAAAAGCCTATAGGTCATGTTTCACTGAATCTGAAAAGGCGGGAAATAATTGATTACACGACTTCTTTAGTACCCACTCCTGTGGCTTTATGATGTGTTCTGATTATGACGCAGCATTCCGAAGCCAGCTGATTCTAGGACTCAATAAGGACCTATCAGCTGATGTCTAGGACTTTCAATATAAACTTCTTGACAAAAAGTGTCTGATGTTTTGCTTGAGGTGTGGTGGTAGAAAAGTGTAAACCACTCTGAACAGAAGATTTCACCTCATTCATTCACAGAGAGGAAGCTACTGTCAGATTCTGGTAAATTAATCTTTTCTTTAAACGTTTTTAATTATGTTTATTTACTTATAGGATAGTGACAGCCAGAAACTGAGAGGGAAGGGGTTGATAGAGAGGGAGAGAGACAGAGAGACACCTGTAGCCCTGCTTCACCACTTGCAAAGCTTTCCCCCTGCAGATGAGAAACGGAGGCTCAAACCTAGGTCCTTGAGCATTGTAACATGCGCATCCAACCAGGTACGCCACCACCCGGTCCCATATTCTAGTAAATTAATCTTTGAGAGATATAATAAACCCATATACAATTAAGGATAGATATTTAATATTTGTGACTACTCTAGTTTTCTTTTCTGTGTGTAAAACAAGGAATTACAAGGTTTATCTAGAAGAGGTAGCTTTAAGTTTTTGCCTTCCCCACTCTTTTCAGACTACTCTACCTACCATTTGAGGAAGACTGGTCCTGAAAAGAGTGCAGCCTAGAATGTTCTCAGCTGTGATCCTGGCCTTATAATATAGTTGAGATCTGGGAGTGTGATGCCTCTATTTCTGTTTCTTTCCTCAAGATTTTTTTGAAGATTCTAGGTGTTTTCTGTTTCCAGATAAACAATTGCAATTTTTGGTCTATTCTCTTAAAGAAGCTTGGTGGAACTTTGATGAGTATCACATTAAATTTGTATATGGCTCTGGGGAGAATATTCATTTTTGATGATATTAATTCTTGCAATCCATGGGATGCTAGCTCTTAATGATGAGTTGGTACTGAAACAACCTCTAAGCTCTTTTCCCTTCCTTGAGATGTCTCCATTCTTTTGTCTCTATTATTCTAGAAACTCATTCTTAGCCAGAAGTCATGGCTTTCCTCTTGCCTGACATGCTCAGTTGCTAGCTGGATGGCTCTCAGGAACAACAAGCCAGAAGGCCCGAACTCACAGGAGAATAAGCTACTGTCCATTTGGGTCGTTTCTTTGGATTCGGTGGTTAATGTCACACAGGCCTGGGGCTAGGCAGGTCACTAAGACTGGCAGATCCATTGGCTGCAGGTGTACACAAGAGAAAAGCCATGAACTCTGTGTCTGTGATGTCCCTGGCATGCCAATAAAATCACATCTAATTGATGATGAGAACATTGGATACAACCTCACTGGTCTCTTTTTGAATTTGAATTTGTTGATCCCTGAATTCCCCCGGCTCCCCAAAAGATTGACAAGTCTTGTCAGCTAAGCAAAATTATATTTTCTTTCCGAATCTGCATTCCTCTTCTAGCTGGGCCTTAGTAACTTATCATGAGCTAAGTGCCTTGAAGCCTTGCACAGTTAATGCCGCCCAGTTTTCTATGTCAGAAATCCAACACCAGTGTTAACCATACTCAAATTGGAGAGTTAATAGGGTTGTGTCACTTCTGGGAGTTTTTTTTTTTTCCTTGGTTGGGGAGGCTGATGCCTCACTCACTCTGATGGCTTTGGTGGTTGGGAGTGTCGGTTTCTGTTCCTCTGTTGGCTGGTTACTGAGGTTTGGCCCTGGCTTCTGGAGAATGTCCTCAGTGCTTGACTCACAGTGCTGGCTTGAAAGTCACCATGACCAAGGTAGGTGGATCCTTCATGCTTCCTATCTCTTCTGCCTCTTTCATCATTGAATCTCTTAGACCCTTTACCTTCCTGCTCTACTTATATGGCCTATGTCATGATATTGGATTCTTGGGGGTAATCTAGACTCATCTCCCTATTTTAAGGTCCTGGGCCTTGGTTCCATCTGCAAAATCCCACTTGTCATATGCTGGATAGCATGTCTACAGGTTTCAGGGGTTAAGACAAAGGCATCTTTGGGGGACACTGCTTTTCACAAATACTCAAATACTCATTTTAATACTGGACTATCAGAGATGGCTGGGATTGGGATAGAAATGTGAAACCATGGAATCCTTCTTTCTGAGTTGAGCTTGCAAGCATTTCTGTGTATACGAGGACTTTCCTCCCTACCTCTCTCCTTCCCTCCCTCCCTTCCTTCCTTCCTTCCTTCTCTCCATAATTCAGGAATGAACCCAGGGCCTTGTGTTTGCATGGTGTTAAATAACTAGTTTTCTATCTCAATTTTTATTCTTTATACTGAGAGACACACCCAGAGACACAGAGAAAGACACCAAAACATTACTCCACCATCAATGGAGTTCCCTTGCTGTTATCCATGGTGCTCCTTTATGGTCCTAGGGATCAACCCTGGGTCTCTTGCAAGCTATGTGCTTTATCACCTGAGCTATATCCCAGATCCCCAGAGTGGGGACATTTCTATCAGCTCCCCTAAGACTGATAGACAGAGAGCCCATCCCAGGACTGGCAAAATACCTCACTTGGATGATGTGCTGCTTTGTCACATGTGTGACTCAGGTCTGAGTCTGGTCCCCACCACACTGAAGAGAGCTTTGGTACTGTAGTCTTTTTCATGCTGTCTCTGTCTCTCTATCTTTAACTGGAAGAAAGAAAAGAGAGAGAGAGAAATGAAGAAAGAAAGAGGAAGATAGAAAGGAAGAAAGAATGAAAGAGAGAGAAAAATCAAGTTAAACATACATATAACAATGCTCAAGGACCATGGTTCAATTCTCCCCACCCCGTTGCAGGGGGAAGCTGTACAAGTGGCAAGTGAGTGCTTCTGGTATCTCTCTGTCTTGCTCTTTTCTTGTTTCCTCTCAACCTCTCTCTGTCACTATAAAAAAAATGAATCAAATATTTTAAAAGAGAGAGAATGTAAGAAAGAGGGAAAGAAAGAGAGAAAGTGAGAGAATGAAAGAGAGAGAAAGAGAGCGAGAGAGCCCACTTTGACCCAGCAGGACGGGCAGACTCTCTGAGCTCCTTCCCACAAGGATATCAATGGCACAGCTGTATAGCTAGCTAGTTAGAGCACTGAGACCCGGAATCCCAGCAGGGTGCTCTTACTCTGCAAGCTTCCACAGGCTGCTTCACTCTTCTCTATCTTGGTGCCCTCTTATGGTATTAGCAGAGACTCTGGGACTTCTAGGACTGGGTGCTGATAGTACAGTGGGATGTTTGGGACTGACATGGGTGAAGTCCCACATTATGTCTCCAGTTCCATCAAGAGTCAGAGTGGAGAACTGTTCTGGTTGAAAAAATAAATAAATGAATTTAATATATATATACATATATATATATATATATATATATATATATATATGAAAGAATAGAGAGAGAGAGAGAGACTTGATCTCACCTTAAGTCAGCTGATTGTAGTAACAGTTACTAAAGTTGAGCAAGTCTGACCAGTTAGGATAGTCAGATTAGAAACGGCACTGGACTTGAGTATACCCACTAGCTCCAGATGGTAGAGGTTGCTTTGAAGACAATGCTCTCCAGTAATCAGTGAGGGAGTTTTGGCAGTGAAGTTGCTGAGGGCAGCTACTTAGGAAAGGTAAAGGAAAGAGGAAAAATTGGCTGAGAGATGAAGCAGAGAAGTTTGAAGGGGTTCGTCTGAGAGGGGACATGTGACAGACTTTGGTGAAGTCAGAGAGTGTAAAGCCTGGGATGGGTAGACAGTGTAATGGTTAAGCAAAAGAATTTCGTGCCTGAGTCTCCAAGGTACTAGCTTAAATCCCCAGTGGCACCATAAGCAGTGATCTCTCTTCCTCTTTCTCTCTTTTATTCTCTGTGTATCTCATTAAAACAATAAATAAAATGTTTATTTTTAAAAAGGAGAGTGTAGGGGCCAGGTGCACCTCGTTAAGCACACACATTACAGTGCACAAGGACCCAGGTTCAAGCTCCTGATCCCCACTTGCAGGGGGAAAGATTCACAAGTGGTAAAGCAGATCTGCAGGTGTCTCTCTGTCTTTTAGCCTCTCTATCTCTCCCCCTCTCAATTTATCTCTGTATCTATCTGGTAATAAATAAATAAATATAATTTTAAAAAGATAGCATAAAGAAACCTTGTTGGAATTGTTTTACAGAGATCTCTGTGAAGGAGATTCAGGATACTGAGAGGCCTAAAGGCTCAGCCTATAAGCAGAAGAGACTTGTAGCTGGAGAGGACAGATGGCTATTATGGGTTATTTTATTATTATTGGTTTCTGTGTGTTTGTTTCTCAGATGCTGAAAAGATTATTTCCATGTAAAGGTAAAAATGAAACTGGATTCCAGTGTCCAGGGCCTAAAGGAGAGAAAGAGAGACACCTGCTGCAACACTACTTTGCCCTTCATGAAGCTCCCCCCAACTTGCAGGTGGGAACTGGGGACTTGAATCTAGACTCTTGCACATGGTAACATGTGTGCTTTCCTGGATTTGAATCCTACTTATATATATTTATGTATTTATTCACTTTTATTGCCCTTGATTTTTATTGTTTTATTTATTATTGCTATTGATGTCATTATTAAATAGGACAGAGAGAAATGGAGAGAAGAGGGGAAGACAGAGAGGGGAAGAGAAAGATAGACACCTGCAGACCTGCTTCACCGCCTGTGAGGCGATCCCCATGGGGGCTTGAACTGAGATCCTTATGCCAGTCTTTGCACTTCGTGGCATGTGCGCTTAACCCGCTGTGCTACAGCCTGACTCCTCCCTCACCCCTCTTTTTTTTTTTTTCACTTGAAATAAAACAACAAAAACCAGGGATCTTTCTAGCATATCTGTTACACTTTTGCATTTAATTAACTTATGGATAGCATTGGCTTTCCTCCAGGTTTTAGAATAGCTTAGCAATGACTTGTGTGGTGAAAATGTTCAAAGAAACAGAACTAATCAGGCATACCAGCTGCCTTTTGTGATTTCGTTTTTCTAGCCTAAAGGATATTGTTTGGTGACAGAGTTACCAGGCTTCTTCTATTAGTGGAATATAGCTTACTTGACTCAGCTACTTCTATTAAAAAATAAGAAGAAGAAGGAGGAGGAGGATGAGAAGGAGGAGAAGGAAGAGAAGGAGGAGAAGGAGAAGGAGAAAGAGGAGGAGGAGGAGGAGGAGAAGGAAGAGAAGGAGAAGGAGAAGGAGAAAGAGGAGGAGGAGGAGGAAGAGAAGAAGAAGAAGAAGAAGAAGAAGAAGAAGAAGAAGAAGAGAGGAGGAAGAGGAGAAGGAGGAGGAGGAAGAGAAAGAAAAAGAAGAAGAAAATTATACTCTACTTTTGTCATATTTTTTGGTTGGTGACTGCTCACTGACATTTAGACATATGATTTCCAAGACCACTCCATGGGAGAAAGGGAAGGGAGGATACATTGCATGCTGTTGGGGCTGATAGTCCATAATTATGAAGTAAGATATTTTAATTTTTCAGGTTTGTAATTCCGGGGGGGGGGGGTCCACACGGTCTAAATCCACACAACTCTTTGAAGAATTGTTCACACCCTCTTCTTTGTTGTCTTTATGTCTTACTGAAAACACTGGGACTTAGGATATGAATGTGGGCCTGTCTCTCCCTGATTTTGTGCTTCTAGCAGAGAGAGGGATGCTGTTGGCTCCTCCTGCTTCCCCATGTCAGGACTAGCGGCTTGTGAGAGCTCATTTTGTGGAGTGGAATTGCATTTGAAACCAGACACTAAATGTCTCACACTCATCTCCAGGATCCTTAGCAAGTCATTTTGTTTACACTGTGGCCATGCAGTTGCATTTTGTACTTAATATATTTCTTGGAGCTTTCCCTTTAAAAGGAAATCCAAACTTTTATATGAGACTATGTTCTTTACTGAGCCTAGTTAGAAAGGCTTCCTGCCAGTGCTGGAGATTGGGGCATCAGAATGAAAGTTAAGAGCTGCTTCTCTTGGGTCAAGAAAAACTCTACTGGGCCCAGTTAAGTCACTTATTTGGAATTTCTTAGGATCTGATTCAATGCTAATTTGGATATTTGTAACATGTGTGCTCAACCAGGTGCACCACCACTGGGCCCTCTAATTTGGATATTTGCATTGCTGCTTGAATGTCAAGTGAAAAACTCCCTCTCTCTCTCTCTCTCTCTCTCTCTCTCTCTCTGTAAATTTGAATTAGATTTGCTTTGAATAGAGGAGTCCTGGGCAAATATAAAGCAGAGGCAAATTCAGTGCTTCCCAATTCCAGAACATTCCAATTATTGCCTGTCTTCTGACTTCTCAACCATATTCCAGCCACATGGGTCATCTGCTTCCATGAGCCACCAAGTTCCTGTCATTTTCAGGGCATTTTGTTGCTGCTTTCCCTTTGCCTAGACAGTTTTTTTTTTTCTGGAATCTTGGGATAGCTAGCTTCTCATCAATGATTTCTAAGCTCAACCATCACCTTTTTTGAAGGAGTCTCCCAAGCTTCTCCCATTATCCATCATTATTTGCTTCACAGCTTTATTCATCATACCCTGAAATTTATTTAGTTTCAGTGATGCTCACTAGTATGTTAGTACCCTGCTGATTTAGTTAGTCCACGTCACTGCTCTAAGCATGGTGCTTAAGATGCATATATTTATGGGGTAAAGATTTCGTTGGCTTTGAGGCTCATCAGTGAAGTCATATGCCATGGTATCTTGTGACAGAAAGTAATGAATTCAGTTTTGATAAATCCTGTTGCTGAAGGAGATGGCAGGGAGCAGTGGTTCAGCAAGAAGTGTTTAAGAGTTGAATGGGGCTTGATCCCTGGTGATACATAGACTGGAGTGGTAATTTGGTCTTTCATTCATAAAACAACTGGTCCTTTTTCCAGCCATGACATCATCTCCCCAGACAATAACTTGGATCGATCTGCATATAAGATGTCAGGCTCAGGAAAAAAATATATAGTCAGGGGCCCTTTGGAATATAACTAAAATAGGCTTACTATCTACAAAATGGAGACCCCCCAACTCCTCATAAGAACTATTCCAACCTTTAGGTTCATGATTAGTCAACAATTTGTTTAGCTCTATATGTTAACTCTTTTTTCAGCCACCAGGTTCCAGATGCTACCATGATGCCAACCGGATTTCCCTGGGCAGACGACACCACCAATGTGTCCTGGTGTCCTGCTTCCCCAGAGCCCTGCCCCACTAGGTAAAGAGAGAGACACGCTGGGAGTATGGATCGACTTGCCAATACCCATGTTCAGCAGGGAAGCAGTCACAGAAGCCAGACCTTCCGCCTTCTGCACCCCATAATGACCCTGGGTCCATGCTGCCAAAGGCATAAAGAATAGGAAAGCTATTAGGGGAAGGGATGGGATATGGAATTCTGGTGGTGGGAATTGTGTGTGGTTTTTGCCAGTGTTTCCTTTTTATAAATAAAAATAAAAAATAATAAAAGAAATGTTAGGGCTGGAGAGATAGCACTATTGGTGTTGCAACAGACTTCCATGCAGGGAACACTGGAAGTCCCAGGTTCAATCCTTAGCCCAACCATAAGTCAGAGGTGAGCAGTGTTCTGGTAATGAATAAGTGTATGGCTGAATGAATGAGGTTAAGTGTGATAAATTATATCAAATTTGAAGTTCTTTATGTCAGAACTTCCTTTTTTTAATGAGACTGACGTGCTGCCTACTGTGCTAAGGAGGCAACTGAGGAGAACTTCCTTTTTTGATCCCTACAGGACTCATAGTTTCCATAACCATTTATTGTCAGGATGACTTTGAGAAGGTGGGTTTTAGCTTTTGGATGGATTGACTTGTTAATTAGTGCTTTTTTCTAGCAAGTGGACAGTACATAGGATCCTGACCTGGACTTGGCATTTCCTCATTTGAGAGATATTTTTTTTAAAACAGATTTGGAAGAAAGAAAAAAAAAAGGAAAGTATTGTCAACTTCTTGATATTTACTGCTGGAATTTTGTCTCTCTCAGAATTGTAACAAATCATGGAGGTCCCCCACTGTAATAGAGAAGAGGAATATGGATATCATAGTCGTGGTACTTGTACTTGGTGGGAGGGGCTGGTCTCTCTGATTCACTTCCGGAGTTGTGAAGTCTGGATCCACATTCCAGAGTCCTGATGATCTCAGACTCAACCCAGTGTTTCTGGGTCTCAGTTTCTAAGTCTTCTCATACCAAATTCTGGTGTAGTGAGTTTAGGAACACTGAAAATAAAAACAAGTAAAGTTTTTGCTTCTAGAAGGATGGGTGGAAGATCAGGGGCAGAGGGTGTGGTTGTGAAAATGAGACACATGAAGGCTCTGTGAAAGGCTTTCCTCACAGTGGACAAATAGCCCTGGCCAGTGGCCTTTGCATCTCAGCAACATGATGCTTATCTAAAGGAGTGGTTTGTCCTGGGCTCCCTACGGCTTTGCTATCATTATTACAGAAGCAGCAGCAGAAGCAAGTTTTCCTTTGCTTCCTCAATCTCATTTTTTTTCAGGTGTGTGTGTGTGTGTTAGTATGTTCCAGAAGCTGCAAAATGTGTGATATTGCAACAGATTGAGTGCACGTATTGCTCTTGGACTCTAGCCAATCTTCTAATGAGGCAGAGATACTCAGGTATGCCACGCAGTGGCACTCATTTCAGGATAGATATTTGTTTTGAAAGAGTTTATTTTACAAAAATGCTATTTATGTGAGTGTATTGTGGGTTTAGTGTTATTTTTCATCAAACCACTTTTGTGTTTTACTTCTTTTTATCCTCCTCCTCCTACCCCTCCTCCTCCTCCTCCATTGTATGCCTCCTGGACTTCAAATTTTGCTGACCTAGAGTTAGTGCCACCTGGCTGTTTGTACCTCCTTTTACCCTCAATGGCCAATAATAATCATGTGCTAGAATATGGGGGCGGGGGTTGCTGCAGAAAGGGAAGCTTTGGAGCTTGATGAAAACTGAGACTGAGTTCTATTTTCAGTGCCTCCTACAGTATCAATTCAGTAACTCAATTTTGGTGGCTTCATGTCCTAGAGAAAAAGCCATGAGGATGTTAGATTCCATTTTGCAGCAGTGTCATGTTGCCTGGCTGAATTCCATAATATCAGAGCATTTCCCTCACTGAGGAGGCTAAGAAATCTCCTGATAGGATCTGCTGACCATAGGAATCACAGACTCAGGCACTGCCATTAAGACTCTATACTTGTCATTTGTATGTAAATTTCCTATGTAATGGATATCGTGTCAACTTTGTGTTGTAATTAGAGGAATGCAGTGTGTTCGCATCTGTGAGTGAACGTAAAGACAGCAGCCTGTGTATGTGAGTACATGGTGGACATTTCAGCTCATTCTTGGATTCTCTGGGAAATGGAATCTCAGATCCTGAGTCTGTGAGTGATCACAGCGGTTGAGCTGGGTTAAAAATACGGCAGTCACTCAAAGCCTGACAGGTGGGAAACAAATGAGAGGGAACATCTAAGCCTCACCATATTAATAGCTCTTGGGGTACAGCACCAGTGTGTGCTTTTACCAGAGATGCCTCCAAGGAAGGTAAAATGTGTAACATGGGGCTAACAGATGGCTATTCTGGGAGTTAAATTATAGCTAGTCATAGGAGAGAGAAGCATTGTTCTTTGCTTCTTTCTTGGTATGCTGTAAAAAAAAAATGAATTGACAGGAGAAAATCAGAAGGGCCCAGATTCAAGTTAGTGGGTGCAAATTAATCACATCACTATTTAATTAGTTATTAGTATGACAGGGTGAAGATGTAACATGTTCTGCCTACATCGTGTGAGAAGCACACATCAAACTATTACATTGCTATTAGAAGCTTGTTCTGGTCACTGACAAGCTGAAATCTCACAGTTTTGCTGGTAAAATAAAAGAAAGTGGGAGACTCACTTTCAGTGAGGTCAGCAAGCAAATTAAGCCCACATCAGGGAACTAATTGGTTAATTAATGAATGAAATTATTTATGCATTCTTTTTGCTTCCAGGATTATAGTAGAGTCCAGTATATGCATGAGGGTTCCACACCACAACTTGTGGTGGCCATTTTTAAGTTTTTCCCCGATAGAGAAAGAGAGAAATAAAGAGGGAGAGGGAGAAGCAGAGAGATGGGGGAGAGAAAGAAAGACACCGGAAGCACTGTTCCATTACATGTAAACTTCTCCTCTACAAGTGGGGATTTGGGATTAGAACCTGAATCCTCAAACATGATAACATGTACACTCTGCCAGATGAAGCACCACCAGGCACCAATAACTGCTGGCATTAATCTCTTCCTTCTCCTGCCTCTACAAGCTACCAGATTGTGACTTACCTGAGAATCCCCTGTAGTGCTACTTTTTGGGGACCCAGTGCACATTAGTGAAGAACAACATGGGTTCATAGTTCATACCTCTCTCCATCTCTGTCTTCCCCTCCTCTCTCCATTTCTTTCTGTCCTATCCAACAACAGCAGTAAAAACTACAATAATAAAAGAACAAGGGCAACAAGGGGAAATAAATAAATAAATATTTTTAAAAAGCAAATGTGTTTATAGTCCCCCTTTTTTTTAAAAAAAGAGGGGTACAACTCCACACAATTCACACCACCAGAAATCCGTATCCCATCCCCTCTCCTGATAGTTTTCCTATTCTTTAACCCTCTGGGAGCATGGACCCAGGGTCATTATGGGGTGCTGAAGGTGGAAGGTCTGGCTTCTGTAATTGCTTCCCCACTGAACATCAGAGGTCAGGCTCTGGAAATACTAGTATAGTCAGGGGCCCTTTGGAATATAACTAAAATAGGCCTATTAGCTATCTACAAAACGGAAACCCCAAACCTTCATCTTCACTATTCCAGCCTTTAGGTTCATGATTAGTCAACAATGTGTTTGGTTTTATATGTTAACTCTTTTTTTCAGCCACCATGTTCCATGTTACCATGATTAGTCAACAATGTGTTTGGCTTTATATGTTAACTCTTTTTTTCAGCCACCATGTTCCATGTTACCATGATGCCATCTGAACTTCCCTGGGCAGACGACCCCACCAATGTGTCCTGGAGCTGCGCTTCCCCAGAGCCCTGCCCCGCTAGGGAAAGTGAGAGCCAGGCTGGGAGTGTGGAGCTTACTTTTGCCCATTTCCTTAGATATTTGGTTTAGACAGCCTCTGGAATTGGCTTAGTTTTTAAAGGTATATTGGGCTGGCCCAGTGGTGGGGCACTGGGTTGAGTGCATACATTTTCTTGTGCAAGGGCCCAGGTTCAAATGAATCTCTAGTCCCGACCTTCAGAAGGCATACTTTACAAGTTGTGAAGCAGTGCTGCAAGTGTCTCCCTGTCTTTCCCTCCCCATTACATCTCAGTTTCTCTGTGTTCTGTCAGATATAAGAAGGAAACAAATAAACACACACACACAAAAAAAACCTCAATGGAAGTGGTAGATTCAGCACTGAGCCCTAACAATTACCCGAGTGGCAACATAACGAAAATATATTAGTTCTTGAAAACTGTGTGAATTGGTTTTGATGCTTCATCATGCACAAAGATCTAAATTTGCCCCCCCAGTCACCACTTAGGATCACCTGCATGGGGAAGCTTCAGAGGCAGTGGAGCGATATCACTTCTCTCTTTCTCTCTCTGCCTCTTTTCTCCCCCTCTTTCTCTTTCTCTTTATCTTTTGTCCTCAACTTAGAAAAAAAGAGATTTGAGCCTATTGGGACTGGGGGAATTCTGCAAGTACAGAGGCCCAGTCATAACCCCTGGCAGGTGATCTGGGGCTGAGGGTGTGAGGATGGGGACGATGGCTATAGTTTTAAGCACCACTGTCTTGTTTAGGGGATGGAAGCATCACAAATGTCTCACTGAAAGTGAGTTAATACCAAAGGCTCCCAACACCCACCTGGTTCTGCCTCATTTGGCCAGAGCTATCTTAGACAACACCTAGGAAAATGGTGTTTACTTTCCTAACTGTCTCAGGGTCCCGCTCACTGGGTAATTAAAGCAACATCTCTGGGGAATACAACACTTTTTTACCCCAGTAATGAGGGCTGAGTATACAGTTATGAGCTAGACACATACAGTTCTCACAGTTAAAGAAATTATAAGTTTTGGAGGGAAGCAGAACTTAAGCAACCGGTTCAGTCATGGAGTATTAGGCTGAAGAGATAACTCGCTAGGTTGGGCATATTCCTTGTCATGTAGGAACTCCAAGTTTGAGCCCCAGCACCACATGGGAATACCAACACACACAGGGGAAGCTCGGGTGCTGTGGTGTCTCTCTCTTTCTGAATGAAAAACTCAGTCCCACATGAGACCCTGGTTCTGAAAACAAAACAAAACAAACAAAAAGATGGGTTTTTGTTGTTGTTGTTGTTGTTGTTGCTATTAACTGCTCAGTGGCATGAAAAAGGTGGCAAGAACAGAGATATGTGGAAATACAGGAATCTCCTTGTGAAGGAGTAACAGATGAAATGAAATTTGGAGGATGAACAAATGGAAATTTTATTTATTCAGTTAGTCAGGAGGGTTATCATTGGGATTCTTCTGCCTGCTCAACTTACCACTCACAGTGGCCATTTTCTCCTGTTTTTTTCTTTCTTTAGAGACAGAGAAGAAGTGAGAGAGTGCAGGAGAGATACACCTGCAACACTACTCCACTTCTCTACCCAGACCCCAAAGGTAGAGACCAGGGACTTGGACCAACAAATGGAAATTGAGTGGGAAGAATGAAATGACCACACTCCAAAGAAAAACAGAAAAACTGAATAGCTAAAGAGCAATGAGTCAAAATGCAGGGAGAAACCATTTCCCATGGCTCACTGTTTCAGCAATTAATTCCTAGCACATCTCATACTGTTACTGCTAGTCAAGGCTCATGAAGATATAGGAGTATTGCTATGAATTAACATTCAAATCACCCTACTGAGAGGACACCAATCACCTCTGTTGACTTTTATTAAGTTGATAACTAGAAATATTTACTTTTTGGGCGAAAGACTGAATCCTTCTGGGACTTTATGATCTACGTACGGCTTGGCTAGGATCCCAGGAGTTCTCCACAACCACTTGAATTGACCTCAGGAAGTCTGAGAAGGTATGCGTGTCACATTGTTATCTATCCCCCAATCCCTTCCTGTCTGACAGTTCGCTAGCATCTGACCAATGGAGACATTGAAGATGCTGACAGATTGGCAATGCTGCTGCTGCTCTTTCCACAGGACTGATTCAAGAGCTCAGCCATGAAGATTTTCTTCCATGGACAATTTTCTCATCTTCATGTATCACATGACTTAAGAGTGAAAATAACACATGCCTGCAGAGTGAAAATAACATGGAAACACTAACAGAAAGTCAGGTGAAGGAGCCTTACCTCTCCAGAGCCCTGCCCACACTAGGGAAAGGCAGAAACAGGCTGGTGGTAAGGATCAACCTGTCAAGGCCCATGTCCAGCAGAGAAACAATTACAGAAACCAGAACTTTAATCTTCTGTACTCCATAAAGAATTTTAGTCTACACTCTGAGAGGGAAAAATATGTTAGGGAGAATATGAACAGAGGGTTCTGAACCCCAATTGTATCAGGACCTGGATAGAGAAGAGGAAAAGAGAAGGGCATTCAGAAGTATTAATAGGTCTGGATATGATTTGGAAAGAAAGAGAATGCAAGACCATAGAAAATAAATGGGCAAATATACACAAATACAGACAAATAGTTACAGAAATAATAGTCAACCCCTATCTGCAACCTTGGGATAACTACTGTAGCTTCCAATATAGGGAATGTAGACATAGAAAACTGGTGGTAGAAATGGTGCAGAATTATACTCCTGTTGTCTTACAATTTTGTAAATCAACATTAAGTCACTAATAAAATTAAATACAATAATGTGCAAATGTATATAAATGTAGATAGTTATAGAAATAATAGTCAACCTATACCTGTGACCTTGGAAAAACTACTGCAGCTTCTAGAGGAGAGAATGGGGACACAGAACTCTGGTGGTGGGAACTATGTGGAATTAGACCTCTGTTATATCATAATTTTGTAAGCCAATATTAAATCACTAATAAAATAGAAAAAATAAAAATTATACTTAAAAAAAGAAAGTCAGGTGTAATAGGGTTGTTTTAGAGCAGGCATATTTTTGCTCTTTATTGCAAAAGAAACTACAGTAAAGGAGAACAGTTCAGAGAACAAACACGTCTTGATTAGACTAGATAAAATATGCCATGAGTTCAAAAAATATGGGGGGCAATGTCTGCCTTCACCCTCATATGTGCTCCCCAGCTCTGCCATGGACATTGGCTTACAGAAAGCTGCAAATCTAAAGTCGCCAGAAAAACCCTCAAGTCTGGAACCCTCCCTCCCGTTGCCATTCAGAGAACTGTAAATTCTTCCATGGGAGGTTGATTTATCTGAGTTCCCCTGATAAGCCTTGATAAGCCTTTCCTTCTGTTAAGCACACATAGTACTAAGCACAAGGACCTACACAAGGGATATATCAACCAGAATATATTGAAAGCTCCTCACCTGCAGGAGGGTCGCTTCACAAGCAGAGAAGCAGGTCTTTAGGTGTCTTACTTTTCACCCTCTCTGTCTCCTGCTCCTTTCTCAATTTCTCTTTGCTCTACCCCCAGAAAGAAATTAGGAAAAAAAAAAAGACAAATGGCCGCCAGGAAGAGTAGATTCATACTGCAGGCACCAAGCCCCAGTGACTACACAAAAGGGGAAAAAAAATCCTAGTGGAGAAATCATTAACACCTCACCCCAGCCTTTGGTGTGTAATTAAATTAGTCTATTTGTCACAGAAAAGCTTTGCTTCCAAGTTAATAGGATACAAGGGGAAGTGGGTATCTTGTGGGAAATATGTGTACTGTGATGATGACCCCTCAGGTTCCTTCACATCAGGAGTTTGTTTCCTATTTATCTATCTGTCTATCTATCTATCTCTCTATCTATCTATCTACCTATGTATCTCTGTCTATCTTTCTTTCTTTCTCTCTATCCCTTCCTTCTTTTTCTTTCTTTTTTTCTTCACAGTCATTTTATTGGGTGGGATAATGGTTTACAGTATAGTTACTGACACATGAGTACAATTTCTCATCTCTCCCACAATAGGTGTCAACAGAGCACTTAGGTCCTTTTCCACCATCATCTCAACCCCAACTTAGGTCCTTTTCCACCATCATCACTGAGAGCCCAAGCCCCACTCCACCATTGCTTTTCCCCCTCCCACATCAGAAATTCCTGCTGGGTGTTTCTTTTCATATACATCATGGCAAGGGTGCTGGGAGCTCAGCTGGGGATCTGATCCCTGAGCATCTTCCTCATTAGAACTGAGCAGTAGCAAACCTGATAGAACCCATATGTTGCCATGCCCGAAGACCAAGGCTCAAGGCCTCTGCTGCCACCTACAGTGGGGGAAGATTCATGAATGGTGGAGCAGTGCTGCAAGTGTCTTTCTCTCCCCCTCTCTCTCAACCCTCTGCCTCCCTATTTCTCTGTGTGTCTATAAGAGAAATAAAGGAAGAAAAGAAAAACAGGTGGTGAGTGGGAGTGATGGAGGGCATGCAGCCACCTAGCCCCAGATAAACCTGGTGGCAAAAAAGAGAAAAAATGACCATGGACTCAACTCTCATTCTGTCCCTTTCACTAGTGTTTCCAGAAGCCTCTGCCTCCTCCTTGGATCCTGGATGGTGCTTTCCCCCGGGGTCCCTTCTCAGGCCTCCTCCATTACCTGCTTCATCTCCAGGTTCAAAACTGGCCCCGCAGACTCTGTCAACTGAGAAGACTGTGTCATTTCCAGCATGGGAGTCAGAAGCAGAAAGTGATAAGGTTCCCAAGAGGTTGATTTGCATGGACAATCAATGCCACTGGCACAAAGCTGGCACTAAAGAGAGAGTTTCATAAGTGGGACCATTCTTTGTACCTCCATCCCCTCCCTAATATCTCCTACAGGAAAAAAAAAGTAAACATTCAAATTGCCTCTCACCCTGGTATTTCTCGACACTTACTTAGAATCAACATGGGTTTGTGGAGATCTGTTCCAATTAGCATCGTGAAGATAAGACAAAGGCACAAGGCAGTGAAAACTAGCCCAGAAGAGCTTTGCTAAGTCCCAGAGTCCCCTAGCAAATGGAAAATAGTTGCGTCCCCATGACTCCTTTTAGCCCTGCCTATAATCCAGCCACAGACATGGGAGATGCTGAAGTCCTGCAGATAAGACATGCCTAGGGAACCCAATAGCAAAATAATGAATTTGCATGCTTTTGTGAAATGATCCTTCTCTATCTAATAGGCGATGTGTTCTTCTGAGCCCATCACTAGCTCTGTCCTATGGCTTCTGAATGGCTCCATTATAGGGCGGTAAAAGCTCCAGGAGGTTTTTCTTCTTTGTGCCTTTTAGACACAATTGACATATTGGGATTTAAGGTGACCAGTGTTACTTGAGTTTGCTGTTTGTCATAGAGATTAGGATGCTTCTTTTTTATTTTTATTTCTTCCCGATTGATGACTATTGGTTTTTCTTTTCCTGGTGCAATATGGAAGACTGGAATGAGAGGATGGCAATGGCTTGTGAGGCAAAAATAAGATGTACATTTTGTCTGTGCAAAGTTAGGTCAGCCTGGGCTGCAGAGGAGCTGGCTCTTTGAGCTTAAATACAGTCATTGTGCAGTTCTTCTGCTAGGACATTGCATTTTATTTCTTTATTTCTTTGTTTCTTTTCCACTATAGTTATTGCTGGGGTTTGATCGATGAATAGTTCCACCATTCCATTTTGTTACCTACCTTCCTTCTGCCATTTCCTTCACTCTCTCTCTCTCTCTCTGTCTCTGTCTCTCTCTCTCTCCTTCTCTGACTTTCCCTCCCTTTCTTTCTTTCCTTCTTTCTTTCTTTCTTTCTTTCTTTCTTTCTTTCTTTCTTTCTTCATTTGACTTTAGTTTTGGAGTTTTACTTTTGTGTTAGAGACAAAGAGGTAGACAGGGAGAGAGACCAAAAGAGGAGAGACATCTGTCACACTGTTCCATTGCGCCTGAAGCCACTCTCCTCCCAGCTCCCTGAGTAGGGATCTGATGGCTGGGACATGGGTCCTTATGCATAGTAATACCTGTGCTCTACCAAGTGATCCATCATTTGACTCGTAGGGCATTGATTTTTTCTGGAGCCTGAATATATTTTAGGGTTTCAGAACAGTAAATCAGGTCAACTTTGTGTTTCTAATTGACATCATTCTTCTCTTGCCCTTTCTCGCTTGCTTGCTTTACCAGGGCTTTGCCTCTGTGTTTCTGTGATTTCACCACTCCTGTTAAGTCTTCCTTTTTTTTCCCCTCCATTTTTCTTCCTTCCAAAAATCTTTCCTTTCTTTTATTTTATACAGAATTTACTTATTTATAAATGAGAAAGATAGGAGGAGAGAGGGAAAGAACCAGACATCACTTAGCACCAGAAAAGGTACCAAGTTCAAGCCCTCAGTCCCTGCCTGGTGAAACAACACTACAGCTGTCTTTTTCTCTCTTCCTTTGTGTTTTCCAGTCCTCTTTCAATATCTCTCTGTTCTATAAAAATTAAAAAAATAAAATGCCATGTGTAAACTGTGATTTTGTTGGGCAGGTACTAAGTCCCTGAGATAACCCTGATGACAATAAGAAAATTTAAACAAACAAATAAATGGGCTAGGGAGATAGCATAATGATTCTGCAAAAGACTTTCATATCTGAGGCTCCAAAGCCCCTGGTTCAATCCCCAGCACTATCTTAAGCCAGAGCTGTGCTGTGCTCTGGTCTTTTCCTTTGTATCACTGTATCTATCTATCTCGCATTAAAATAATTGATTAAATAAATAAGTAAATAAATAAATAAGACTGAAGAAAATATTACTAGTCCACCTCAGGGGGGAAAAAGTTTTTTATTTTTTACAGTTTAGGAGACTAGAAGGACACTAAGATCAACAACAAAAGTATTCCTACCACTTTTATTCTATTATATATAATCTCTACTAAAGATATAATGGAGCCACATTCTCAGTGGAGGTGTTATGTGGCTTGAGAAACTAGAACAGATCTTCCAAGAGTTTCTATTTGCTTAAAGTGCTTTATCTAGAGTGTAGCCTCCAACCGACTGAACAGAGGCCAGATCACATTGTGAGTTAACGCCAGAGAGAACCATGCTTCTACTGCAGTGACCGCATAGTTAGTGGTTGCTAATGGCAATGGTTTGGCTTTCTGGTGCCATCTGCAGATTGTGCCTGGAAAGAAAGCTAGTCAGCGGAGGTTAATCTGTCACTTACTGGCTTGCGTTTAATTTTCAGGAGCAAGTGGGCACAGTCATTCATAAATATGACTCCGACGATGAGAATCAACAGGTTATATGAAGAACTTGAGAGCGTTTCAGATAGAGACACAGGTGAAAGTCATAACATTATATTCCTTTTAAAAAATATTTATTTATTTATTCCTTTTTGGTGTCCTTGTTGCTTTATTGTTGTAGTTACTAATGCCATTGTTGTTGGATAGGACAGAGAGAAATGGAGAGACAGAGAGGGGGAGAGAAAGATACCTGCAGGCCTGCTTCACTGCCTGTGAATCGACTCCCCTGCAGATGGGGAGCCGGGTGTGGAGGTTACAGCCCTTAAACTGAAACCAACTGTTCCTTGTTACAGCTGTTAAACTGAAACCAACTGTTGCTTGTTAGAGACTGTTACACTGAAACCAACGGTTCCTTGTTAGAGACTGTTAAACTGAAACCAACCGTGCCTTGTTACAGCCCTTAAACTGAAACCAACTGCTCTTTTTCCTTGTACTATAAAAAGTGGAGAGCAAGAATGTTGCAGGGTCCTCTGCTCAGACTCTCCCCTTGTGTGGAAGGGCGGCCCAAGCTTAAGCTTGCTAATAAAAGCTCTTGCTATTGCATGTGTTTTTGGTCTTCCTTGTGTGAGATCGGGACTCAAACTTCTGGGCACAACACCGGGGGCTTGAACTGTATCCTTACACCAGTCCTTGACATTACATTCCTATGAGGAAGGAACCATGATTCAGAACTTGAATGTGTCAAAGTGCCAACATGGGCCCAAGACTCATTGTGGCCAGTCTGCTAATTTTAGGAGCTCTAAGCAATGTATAGTGGTGCCAAATTTCATTTAAAATAATATTTTATAGCTTTATTCGAGATATTTATTTAAGTAATTAATGTTAGAGAGAAAATTAAAGGATGGGGGAGAGAGAACACCTGCATCATTGCTTGACTATTCATGAAGATTTTCACCTGTGGGTGAGGACCATGGGCTTGAATAGTATAATTTAAAAGAAAAAATATTATCTTTATTTATTGGATAGAGACAGCCAGAACTCAAGATGGTAGGGGGAGATAGGGAGAGAGGAAAGGAGACACTTGTTATCACTGCTTCACCGCTCCAAAGATTTCCCCCCTGCAGATGGGAGTCAGGGGCTCAAACCCAGGTCCTTGTGCACTGTAACTTGTGCACTCAATAAGGTCCACCACCACCCAGCCCCTGAAAACTGTAATTTTTGTTCACTATACTATTTGCATTCAACCAAGTGTGACGCTAATTGATTACCCTGAAGCTACAGTTTTAATTATCATTTTCTTAATAACCTACCTGTTTATCTTCTCATATTGTTTATAGTAGAAAGGTAGGGTAGGTAAGGCTATCTCTCATCTTTAAGCAGAGGAAAATCCAAATATTGCCCATGACAGAAGTTTATCACTTACATATTGTAGATTTTCCCTTCAGCCAGAACTGTAAGAAAAACATTCAGGTTGACAGATGACTGCAGAGGACTCCCTTCTATTCAAGATCATCTGTGCTGGACAAGAATATGTCTCCTTTAATTCATTATTCATGAATAGGGTATTGATTGCAACCATAAAGGGAGGTTGACTTATGAAAGCAAAGGAAGACTCTTGGAGAACATGGAAGCATGCAAGCTGTCAAAGGACACAAAGTATTCTGTTTATCTGACTTAGAAATAATTAGTGTGTCTGGAGAAGAAAATCTCCAAAATAAAACCCTCCACTGCAGCTCATTGTCAACGTGTCATTAGCTTGGAATTCTTGTTTACAACTTTCCTTTGTTATTTCTTGCTCTTCAAACTTTATTAATAGTTACAGATGCTCTTAAGCTAGATCATAAAGAACGTAGGTACCGGGGCTCAGAAACAGAACAGCAGAGAAGAAACAAAGAAATTTATACTGAGATCCATTCATGCAATTCATTATAAAGAATTTGCTTTGCCATTGGGTATTAATTTGTGCATACCTGCTAGAAAGGGTGATTGAAAGACATAATGAACTGTATTTTAATACTGAGGACTTAGGAAACTATGTCTGTTCTGGGTACTAAGAACTGCTGGAAAATCTTTCCCAGAGCAAATCTGGCTTTACCAACTACCCAGAAAATCTTCTGGGAAACATGGGTGAAATCTCCCAGCTGTAAGGCACAGTAAATGTTGCTCAGCTCTTGACGCCAACATGCTAAAACACAGCACCCAAATGAAATCAAAGAGAGAATAATGTGCCCCTTATTTTTTCACAAAGTCCTCAGCTTCCAGCTGATTCATTGCATACTTGCACAAGTTGGCGTAGTCCTACTGAAAAATAATAGGAAATGAAATTTTAAAATGCATCATTTTGAAAGTGGGAATACTAGAGAGACAAATTGAAAGAGGGAGCCAGTGAGTTTATGTTCTTGGTTTATACTGCATTAAATAAGTCATAATCTTTTTATGTGTTTTTTTTTTATCTAAAATTCTTGTCCCACTCTATAAGCAGGATAATACTCTCCAGAATTCCCATCCTAATCTCTGGAATTGTGAATGTGCTGAGCTACATGTAAAAAGGGAATGAAGGGTAGAGATGGAATTAAAATGACTAATCTGATGACTCTGAGATCAGGACATTGTCCCTGGTTATCCAGGTGAAAGTAATATGGCCTTAAGGTCTTTAAACATGGATGCAGTGGCAGAGAAAGGTGTGGGGGTGTAGTGTGTGGTGAACTTCATTGACACTGAAGATGAAGAAAGACAGAGATTGGAATCAGCCTAAGAAAGGTGGATAAGACTGAGAAAGATGACTGCCAGAAGGAATACAGCCCTGATGTTCCCTTATTTCTGCCCCACAAAACTGTAAGATGACAAATTCTCTTTTATTTTACTTCACCAAGATAGTGTAGGTTCATGTACCCTATTGTGAGAGCCTCTAGATCACAAAAGACAATGCATAACAATGTTCTGAAGACTAGAAAGTACTAAATAAAGTAGAGCTTTCTTAATATTGTCATAAAACATGTTCACCAGAGACTGACACTTATGAGGCTGTGAATATGCATGTGATGACATATAACAAGGATAAAGCACTTTATGTTAGAAATAATAGTATCCTGCATAACTATGAACAACTACAAACAATTTTGAAATTCTTAGGGGTAGACAGTGATGGTGTCTGAAGTCCCCAAAATAGGAGGACATACCACCCAACTCTGGTACTGAACATGAAATTACACCTATTGGTCATGTTATTTGAGTTTTGTGTGTATTCTCTCTCCTGGATTATGAACTGATGAAAGAAAATCCAAAGATGCAGGTGCAGAAACTGTCTTGAAAGGAAATGGACACAGAAGAAAGCAGAGATCAGAAATGAGGAGAGAGAGAAGAACCTGAAAATATGCCCTGGATGAGTGGATCCACCCATTGCTGGAGCTGGATAAATCTCCTGTCACTGTGACCTAAAACATTCTGTCACTGATGCAATGCAGAGTTTCACTTTGTGGCGAGCAAGAAGAGGAAACATGAAAAGTCCTTCCCCAAACACAGCATACCCAAAGGTGCTGAACTATAGACATGAGGTAGTTTTCCATGTAAACCTATAGTTATGATTTGAGGAATTAATCTAGAAAGTCAAGGGCTATAGGCTGTGCTGGGGAGATAGTGTAATTGTTATACAAAAGATGTTCATGCCTGCAGCTTCTAATTCCCAGAGCCACAATAAGTCAGAGCTGAGCAGTGTTCTGGAATCTGTATCTTTCCTTCTATATCTTTCTTAGAAAGATAAAATAAATAAAATATGTTTTTGAGAAATTATTAAAAAAAATAAAGAAAATCAAGGGCCACTCCATTCAACTCCCCTCAAGGCTTCTGATTTTTGTTACTAGAGATTTTATCCCAGTATCCTCAATGTTTGTGTACTTATTTATCAGGGCAGTGTACTGAACAATGTAACAACATATATGCAAACACAGAACTGTTAGTAATTTCAAATTTTAGTGTGTCCATTCCTCCACCTTCTTAGAACTTGAAAAGCATATGGGAGACATAATGTTACTATTTCATTGGGGGTGCTATGCAGGTCAAAAATCTCTATAGTAGGATATTTATAATTACCAATAGTAATTCTGAATATATGCTTTAAAGTTACCAAAATGGTGGGGACAATATAGGTACTGGGCCAGTGGAACAGCTCACATAGGCAATGGGCTTTCATTGTTATGTGTGCAGACCAAGTTCAAGTCCAACCCCTTACTGAACTGAAGGAAGATTCTGTGCTGTGGTATCTTTTTTTCTCTTTCTTTATCTATCTGAAAGAGTTAGCTCAAAGTGCTAGAATCCCAGCAGTTAAAAATAAAATAAGATAAAATAAGTCAATAAAATAACCATGAACCAGGACTAGAGATATTCACAGTAAATCACTTCAACCTAATAAAATGATTAAATCAGATTATTCTTAAAAACCAAAATGCTAATTTGGAAATTTCATTATTTTGAAGGACAGTTCCCCTGGGGCACACTTATTCCATGATGCAGGCGTGGAAAGAAAAAGTTAATAGCTTTCTAATTATATCAACTTTCCATTTAAAACTCTGATTCTCATTTATTAGTCTGTCAAGGGATTATCAAGCTGGTTGCTTTAGACGCTTAATTTGCAAGGCAGAAATAAATTAACACAAATGTCTTGGATCACATTCCCTTAAATTGTTTCATTTTAAGTCAAAGCAATTTAACTCATTTATTGTTATGATAGCTGTTAATCAACCCATTTATCAGAAATTTGGCATTATTAAGCTTAAATAGTTAGGAAGTTTTGTTTGTTTTGTTTAGCCTTTAGGGTTATCACTGGGACTTGGTGCTTGCACTATGAATCCACTGCTCCTGTGGTAATTTTTTTCACTTTTTTTTTTTTGATGGGACAGAGTGGTGAAATTGAGAGAAGAGGCAAAGATAAAGACACCTGTGGACCTGATTTACCAATTGTGAAGCGACCCCCCCTGCAGGTGGGGACCCTGGAGCTCGAATGGGGATCCTCATTCTGCTGGCCCTTGAGCTTCACACTATCTGCGCTTTATTTTGTGCACCACCACCTGGCTCCCAGTAATCAGGAATTTTCATGCACTAACCTGAGGGAGATTACATAGTTGTAAACTCCTGGCTACTCTCCTGTCTTTAGTTCATTAGCAAAATAGAGGATTAGAAAAGAGAGAAATAGCAGCAAGATAAAGGTCTCCACACTGGAATTTATGGTCAGGTTGTCTCTCAACCTGTGAATTCATATTTTAATTCATATTTCAGTGAATTCATATTTTAATGCTATCCTACTGTGAGAAAATCTTACAGCACCTTGAATTCCTATTTCAGGTGTGTGTGTGTGTCTTCTTTCATTCCCAATAATCATTTATTGAACTTTCTTTTCTTGTTATTTTTTTTAAATTCATTCTATTTTTATTTATTGACTGGATAGAGACCCAGAGAAATTTGAAGAGGAGAAAGAGATAGCAAGGGAGAGAGACAGAGAAATACCTGCAGTCCTGCTTCACCACTCATGATGCTTTCCCTTCAGGTGGCTGCCAGGGTCTTGAACCCAGGTCCTTGTGTATTGTAATGTATGTGCTTAAGCAGGTGCGCCCCTACCCTAGGAGATAGGATCTAAAATGCTAGATGGAGGGGGTTCTGTTTTATGGCACAATTAACAAGCAGACAAAGCACCACAGTTGGAAAAAGGATCTGAAAAGGATTGGGCCCACAATCTAAGTTCTGTACTTCTCAGATTCACAACTGACTAAAAATAACATATGAAGTATGATTTTGTCATTCCTTCCAATTTCTTGACAATTATCGATTAATAGAAGGCAAGCAAAAAATTGGGGCCCTGCAAGAAGGTTTGATTGGTAGACTTTTCTTTTCTTTCTTACTTTTGGCTGTTCTTATCGATTGTCTGGTCATACTGAGTAACTAAAAGGAGTGGTTGTGTGCAACCACAAACAGAATGAGGGAAATGGAATTCAGGAAACAAGACTTAAAATATATGCAAATAAAACTCACCCACATAACATGTTTACTCTCTCTCTCTCTCCCTCTCTCTCTCCCTGTCTCTCCTTCTCTCACTCTCTCTCTCTCTCTTTATTCCTTTCTTTCTGTGAAGGAAATAGTTAGTATAAAGCTCACTCTTGATTAGGACAAGGAAATGACACACAAGAAAATGAATAACCAAAGATAGTATTCACTTGCCTGGGAAAATGATGAGAGACTATTTTGAAATACCTCCTGCAGAAGCCATTAAATTATACTTCTTGTTGTCTCTTGAAGATACCAATCGACTTCTTCTCCTGGTTTCCTCTTCATTATTTCCTCCTTCTGGAATGTTCTCACCAAATTTCTGAAACAGACTTCTTATTCATTCAAATTCCTACAGATGTGTCAACATCCTGGACATCATCCTTATAGGAACTTCTAAGCACTTATCCATGAAATTAGCCAATTTCACTTGCCTAGTAAAACATATATAGCTTGAAATCAGGTCTACAGTTACAAGAATGCTTTCTGTTTTTTCTAATGGAATATAAGTTTGTGGATACTGAGGAAGGTGATAGCATCCTCTGACCTAGAAGAACATGAACACAGTTATGCCATAGATGAGCAGAATGAGACTCAGTGATGCTAAGTAGTTGGCCAGGGTCACAGAAGTGACTGGTGGCAGAACTGGGATACAAAGGACCATTAGAGACCCTTGTTTGTTCACTTCCTTGAGCCTGTGGACCTTCAGTAAGAGAATCTTCACATTTGGATTCTGACACTGGGTAGCAACCAGATCTATGATGATGTGGAGACACAGAGAGATCTCAAAAACCTCTTTGTTCTTTTGTTGTTTGCACCATCAAGTATTGCCACCTGGGAAGAAATTTTTTTCTGAATCACCAACATTTCACTTCCAGGAGAGGCTGGGGGGGGGGGTTTCCTCTCCTTGCCAAGCGACATTAGCAATTTAGAAAATGATTTAAAACAAAAGGGCATTTCAGATGATTGCCAATAACAGTAAGCAAATCTCATTAATGAGATACTCTGATGTAGAAATCACTACAATTCTTTTTTTTTGCAGCAAAATACTGTAATTAAGCCATTGTGTATCTGTGTTATTTAGCAAATGAATAATTACACTATGCCCTTGAGGCTAACCGCTTCTTGGGAGCGTCAGGCTAATACCCTCGCAGTCTTATCTGGAACTCAATTTAATGAGCAATATATTTTGAGCCATGCTGGGGGAAATTGGCTGCTTTATACAAGAAGATATTAGAGCAACAGCAAAATCGCCCAGTGTGCTTCAGGACATAAAACAGGAGGCATGACTGTTACATCCTTAGACTGCACTTAATTCTGAAAAACAGAGCACTGTTCATTCAGCAGTGGTTACTGAGAATAGTTCACAGGCCAGACACTACCTGAGACAGTAAGAAGCTAAGAATATCATACCCTCTGATGCTCATCTTATTTAGGACATTAAGAAAAAAGTCACAGCATCTGTATGAAACGAGAACAAAATCAACATCTCACTTTCCGCCCCCCATCCAGAGTATATAAATTAACCCAGGGAACATTTGACATCCTGGGATCAGACAAAAGTAACCTGAGTCAAACCCCATCTGTGCTTCTCAAAGCAAGCCCATGTCTTGATTTTACCCTAGGAGACTCTAAGGGTAAGAGTTTGGGCCCCAGATCAAATATTTATACAACTTTCCCATATCTGGGAGCTACTCTCTTCCCGGATCCAGCTTTCTAGCTCTTTTTCCAGCCATGACATCATCTCTACAGACTATAACTTGGATCCACCTGCATATCAGATGTCGGGCTCAGGGAAAAAAAAAAAAAACGAGTATAGTCATGGGTCCTTTGGAATATAACTAAAATAGGACTACTATCTATCTACAAAGCAGAGACCCCCAAATCTTCATTTGTACTATTCCATCCTTTAGGTTCATGATTAGTCAACAATTTGTTTGGCTTTATAGGTCAACTCTTTTTTCAGCCACCAGGTTTCAGATGTTACCATGATGCCAACCAGACTGCCCTGGACAGACAACCCCACCATTTTTTCCTGGAGCCCTGCTTCCCCAGAGCCCTGCCCCACTGGGGAAAGAGAGAGACAGGCTGGGAGTATGGATCCACCTGTCAACACCCATGTTCACCCGTGTTCCACCTTCTGCACCCCATAATGACCCTGGTTCCATACTCCCAGAGGGATAAAGAATAAGACTAGGAAAGCTATCAGGGGGAGGGGATGGGGAACGGAGTTCTAGTGGTGGGAATTGTGTGGAGTTATACCTCTCTTATCCTATGGTTTGGATAGTGCTTCCTTTTTATAAATAAAAATTTTTAAAAGTATTTAAAAAGATTATTGCAAATCTCAATCTACCTTATCATAAGTCCAAAGAAGATAATCAATGCCCAGAAATGTATATGAGTATGTGCATGTGTCTACAAATAAGACAGTTGAGGATAAAGCAATAATGAGAGGGAGGCAACAGCCAAAAGACAAAGTAGAATGTACCAGTGAAATGTATTTAGGGGCATTAAAAATTCCTCCTGTAGCTTGGAGCATTAACAGCCCCTAAAGCCAATCTGTAACCAGAGGTAGTTTCTGAGTGACCCACAGCACCCATCTCTGTGCAGACAGTTTAGAGGAAAGTGGGTCATCATCATCCATTTTGAAAAGTCCTCTAGACGGGGAACACACAATACTACAGTAGCCTAAGAACCAAACCCGGGTCTGGAATACATCGCCACTGTTGAAACCCAGACTTTCATCAGAAGGTAGAAGAGAAGTTTGAAGAGATGAATTCAAACCAACTCTGACATACATCCGATGCTTTTAATTAGCCTTCTCAAAGGCATAACGCAAGATCTGGAGGAGACTTCAAAGTGCTAGCAGTCATACAGTATTGGAGAAGGTGTCACAAGGGAGATGAAAGAGGCGAGTTCCGTTGTGACATCGTAATGAGCCAAATAACAGGTCTGCTACATGTCAAGAAAACTCCCATCCACTTGCGTGCTTGTGTGTGTGTGTGTGTGTGGTTAAGCAGATATAGGACTTTACAGTACTTAAATATAAGCAACTCAGTGACCCTTTTCACTTAAAAAGACTGGTGTTACTACTTAATTAATTTCCATCCTCGTACAAATTTGTGGCTCTGTTTTATTGATTTGGCTTTAAAAAAAAAAAGTCATTTCAGGAGCTAGCTGCCTGTCACAGTTTCCTTTTAGATGGCCCACTTATCTGGGAGATCATTTTCCCATTTTAGCAAATTAAAATAACTTTGCCTTAAACATTATAGTTTTAACCCCAAATGATTCTGGGGTAGGTTGCGGTGAGATGGGGGGGGGTGCTGGAAGACTAGCTCTAGGTTTTAGCTCTCAAGTATCTGATAACAGCATATATCCAGCTGTTATCCGTGTTTCAGCTCTCCAGTGTGACAGCTCAAATGTAGCCAAAGAACAAGATCTAGGCTGCATGGAGGGCAAGGAGTTACAATTATTTCTCCTTAGTGGGTCTTAGGTGGATTCCTACTGGGCCTGAACAACCTTGTATCTCAGCACCCAGCCTTTTATCTGTTTCAAGCTGGGCATGATACAAGCTGATTGGTTACAGATTCTGCCAAGGTGTTGATTGGTTGCCAAGATTCTGCCAAAGGGTGCCAGCTGGTTAGCTACGATCAGAGTCGAGCAAGGTTTCCACTTGGGGCACCGGAATGTGGAAGTGAGAATCCACCATTGCATTGGTTTTTCACTCCTTCATTCTTCTGCCTATGGATTTTTCCTTTCATAGCTATTGAAAAAGTGGGCCATTGTTAAATGATGAGCATTGGAGTGAGGAAATAGGTCCTTTCTCTGAAGTTCTAAAGCTGGTCAACCTATTGGCCTGATTAATACAACTCTGAATCTGGTGAGTGATCCCAGCTTGTGGTCAATAAATTCTGCACTTGATCTATGCTAGTTATAACTGATTTCTAATCTTTTCAAAGTAACAGGCCCTTCCTAGACCAGAGTCAGTTCAACAAGCAAAACCTATTCTGCTTTAATTGTTTAATAAGATTTGACAAACAAAACTTATTCCATTAAAGTAGTTTAATAAGACACAGTTTAAAATTCAAAGTATTAGATCCGGCACATAGCACCAACATTAGTGCACTAGACTTGCATACTTGAAACACAAGAGGTCCCAGGTTCAGTCCCTGGCATCACCACAAGCCAGAGCTGAGCAGGGCTCTGGACTTTGTCTCTCACTATAACAATGAAATCCTATTAAAGACTCAAAATGGTGGTCTGAGAGGTGGTGCAGCGATAAAGCTTTGGACTCTCAAGCATGAGGTCCCAAGTTCAATCCCCAGAAGCACATATGCCAGAGTGATCTCCGGTTCTTTCTCTTTCCTCCTTTCTCATAAATAAATAAAAATCTTTAAATAAAAGGACTCAAAATGCCCAACTAATTATTATTGGTCTTTACTAAATGGATTAGTGGCTAAGTAATAATAACTGAAACTTAAAGAATTTAATTTTGTGGGCCAAGGAGACAGCATAATGGTTATGCAAAAAGACTTTCCTGTCTGAGGCACTGAGGTCCTATGTTTAATCTGTGGCACCACTATAAGCTAAAGCTGAGCAGCACTCTGGAAAAAAAAATAGGGCAGTGGCACACCTGATTAAGTGCACATAGTACTAAGCCAGAGGATATGCATGAGCACCCAGGTTTGAGCCCCTGGCTCCCCGCCTGTAGTGGGGGTACTTCATGAGTGGTGAAGGTTTGCAGTTTTCTATCTTTTTCTCTCCTTCTCTATCTCTCCTCCTCTCTCAATTTCTCTCTGTTCTATCAAATAAAAAGTTTTAAAAAAGGAAAATAAAATGACCACCAGAAGTGGTGGATTCATAGCGCTATCACTGAGCCCCAACAGTAACTCTAGAGGCCAAAAAAAAAAAAAAAAAGAAAAAAGGAATTTAATTTTGCTAGGACGGGGCAATAGCATAATAGTTGTGCAAAAAGGACTTTTCATGTCTGAGGCATGAAAAGTCCCAGTTTCAATCCCCAGCACCACCATAAGCCAAAGCTGAACAGTGTTTTAAAGAAATTTTTTAAAAAATTAAATAAATGATAATAATAACATTTACTTCAGGAAAAATTCTAAGTAAGGTCCTGGAAAAGGCAATTCAGAAGCCAGACCTTCCACCTTCTACACCTCATAATGATTCTGATCCTAGGTCCGTGTTCCCAGAAAGACAAAGTATAGGAAAACTTTCAAGGGAGGAGATGGGATATGGAACGATGGTGGTGGGAATTGTGTGGAATTGTACTCCTCTCTTATCCTATGGTCTTGTCAATATTTTTAATTTTATAAATAAAATTTTAAAAAATAAAAGAAAAATGAATAAAGAGTAATCCCCTCTAGTTAAATAATTCTGCTGAAATCTCCTAAGGCCACATGATTACGTGACAAAAGAGAAAAAAAAGTCTGCACCACAAATCATAATTGTTTATTACATTAATTATCCAGTCAACTCTGTGTTGTTTGACTTCCTGATAAACTTTAAAACTTAAGACATAATTGCTTTGAGTTAGAAATTTTTTTTGCCATTTTTTTCAGTCATTGCAAAGTGAACATAGAATACATAGTAATCTAAAGAGATGGATATAAATATGGATTTTACTTAAAACACACTGGGAGGTAAAGCATTCAGCCCATGAAGGCACGAGTGATCATTTGTATGGGATGGATGAATGCTTAATTCTAAGGGAATGTCTATTAAATTAGAATCAGAAGAATGCCTTCTGAGAGCCATTATGTAGCCAGAAATGTCCTTCTGGAATACCTGTAACACTCCACAAAGCGTTGGTTCACTTCACCCACAGAGGGTATAATGAGAAAGATTAGTTTCATGTATTTCACAGCACACTGCTCAAGACTCAACAGGATATATACAATCTAGAGTAAAAAAAAAAAATTCCTTCCCAGGGTTGTATGTGTGACGAAGTCAAGCTTTAAACTTCAGTAGCTCTTGTAGAAGAATATTGCAACTTGTATTTAGCCTCTTGAATTGAGTCAGCTACTGTATTTCTGCTTTAACAAAAAAATAGTTGTATAGCACTATCGGTAAAAACCAAAAATATACATACAATTCAAGTGCTCAACAGAAGATGTGTGACTGAAGAATCTGTGGCCTATGTACACAGTGGATTGTTAAATAGATGTAGGAAATGAAGGAGAGAGAGAGAGAGTTAGAGAGAGAGAGAGAGAGCCACAAAGCTTCCCCAGTTATGGTAGGGATGGGCTGATCCCTGGGCCCCAGTTTGGCAAAGGAGATACCTCTAGGTGAGCTGTCTCACAGCTCAGATTTTTTCTTTGTTGCTATACCTTTGTTATTCTTTCCCCCCCCCCAATTAAAAAATAATTTTAATGTTGTGGCTCTGGGGTCTTGTGTTTACACAATACCACTGCTGAATGATATTCCCTGGGCTAATTTTCTTATTCTTTGTTATTTTGGACAAAAAGAGATGAGACATCATTGCACCATGTCATCCTCCACGGAGCTCCTCTAATGTTTTATTTTTTAGTTTTTATTGTCACCATTACTTGTAATTTTCAAATATTTTATTTATTTTTTTATTGGATAGAGTTAAAGAGAAAATAGAAAGGGAAGGGATAAATAAAGAGAGAGAAGAGGACTGCAACACTGCTTCACAGCTCATGAAGCTTTTCTTTCTTAATGGTTTTTTAAAAATGATTTTTTATTTATTTATTGGATAGGGACAGCCAGTAATCGAGAGGAAGTGATAGAGAAGGAGGGGGGAGGAGAGGGAGAGAGAGAGAGAGAGAGAGAGAGAATGAAACCTGTAAAACTGCTTCCCCACTTGCAAAGCTTTCCCCAGGCAGGTGGGGACTGGAGGCTCGAACCTGGGTCCTTGTGCATTATAACACATGCACTCAAGTCAATACCTCATGACACAAAGTCCAACATTCTACTGTCCAGGTCACTATTTTGTTAATTTTTTCTTAAGCAATTTTTATTATTAGAGAAAAAAAGTTACATCTAAAATGCAACCTTATCAAGACACAAAATCTAATTAACTTGTCCATCAGAGGATGAAGATTGCAAGATTAAAAAAAAATTCAACTATACATTGCCTACAGGAAACCACTTGAAAGTAATAACATATGCCTAAAGTGAAAGAATGCAGGAGGTATTTCATAGAAACATATGCCAAAAGAAAGTTGAGTTATAACAGTCTGGCAGAGCAGACTTCAGAGCAAGGAAAAATATCAGAGATATAGAAGGTTAACACATTAGCTTGTGAACCATTTCTCCAAAAATGGCAGACTAATAATCAACAGGTACATCTGCCAACAGACCTTTAAAATACTCAAAGGAAAACACCCAGACCTGAGAGGAAAAATAAAGTTTTACAAATGTACTCAGAGAGTAGTACTCCTCTTGCACTGTCAAAAGAACAGGTGGATAGTACATTAACAAGGCCATTGAAGAGTTGTAAAATACTATCCATCACTTAGGCCTAGTTGACATTTATGGGATTTTATTAATTATAAATCTTGGTTAATTTACTTCAATTTTCTGTGCTTCATTTTCCATTATAACACCAGGAAACTCAGACTGCCATTTACAGGTTTCCATTGTGAAGATTACAGGTGATTTCTCCAACATACATGAATACATGAACTGTGACAGTCAGTACTTCCTCCTCTCTTCATTCCCTTCCTTCCTTCCTTCCTTCCTTCCTTCCTTCCTTCCTTCCTCCCTCCCTCCCTTCCATCCTTCCTTCCTTCCTTCCTTCCTTCCTTCCTTCCTTCCTTCCTTCCTTAATCCCTTCCTTCCTTCCTTCCTTCCTTCCTTCCTTCCTTCCTTCCTTCCTTCCTTCCTTCCTTCCTTCCTTCCTTCCTTCTTTCTTCCCACTGGTCAAAGTGCACGATCTGAGACCCAGGTATTAGAAGTATGGTAGTAGCAGCTCAGACTACAGAGTTCAGCAAGGGCTACTCATGGTAGGGTTGATGGGTAGAGTCAAGATCTTGGCCCATCTCATAAATAATATAAAAAAGTGTGTGTGTGTGTGTGTGTGTGTGTGTGTGTGTGTGTGTGTGTGCGCGCCTGTGTGTGCATGCGCACACACACTTAATGAACACATTTGCATTTTAGGACAAGGTCTTGGCTATTGGAGGATAACCTGGGGGTATGGACACATGCTCCCATTTCTTCTGCCTTGGCTAATTTCAAGTGTCAAGCTATCTTTGGAGTGATGTTGGCAGAGAGATGACGATGAAAGCTGAACTCGGATTCTCTGAAGTGTAATAAGCATCACAGCTGGCCCGGTGCCTCTTTCTTAATGTGGCTTTTAGATCAAGTGCAAGATCACACAGCCTAGTGTCTTTGCAAGTGGGACATGTCAGATGGCAGGATTGCTCCTTAGAGTGGCTATCGGTGCTCTCATTCAGCAAACACACTCAGGTTCTCACTAAATTGCTAGCTCCAGGGGACCGAAAAATTACTTCAGAGCTCTTGAATGCTGCTGGGCCAAGTGCTGGGTCTTCATATCTTTACATGCACTTTCTTCCCATTTTTATTACAGTCATTAATTTATTTATTCATTCACTTTTGACAACACTTGTACATTTTAAGCTGTACAATGTGATCCTTTGGTATATATGTATATGTTGAAATGATTTCCACAAACTAGTGAACAAATCCATAAGTTCCCATAGTTACTATTCTGTTTTTTTTTTTTTTTTGACTTCAGGGTTATTGTTGGGGCTCAGTGTGCACACTCTGAATACGCTATGAATACACTGCTCCTGGCAGCCATCTTTTTTCCATTGTTGTTGCTGCTGTTATTGTTGGATAAGACAGAAAGTGAGAGAGCAGGGGAAGACAGGGGGTGGAGTGGGAGAAAGACAGACACCTGAAAACCTACTTCACCAATTGTGAAGCAACCCCGCCCCTGCAGGTGGGGAGTTGGGGGCTCAAAGGAGGATCCTGTACCATCCTTGCACTTCACACTATGTTCGCTTAACCAGGTGTGCTACTACTCATCCTCCCATAGTTACTATTCTTATGCGTGTTTGCTGAGAACTATTGAGATCTACTCTTCTAGCAAATTTCAGGTAGAGGTTACATTACTGTCGACTTTCAAACCTCCAGAACTCATTTGTCTTCTAATTAAAAACATTAAAAACTTTACCATTTATTCAGCATATTTCTAATTTCCCCCAGACCTCTAGACACATGGAAGTACCATTCTATTTTCTACTAATAAGATTTTATTGTTATTATTTTTCAGTTTAAATTCTACATATAAGTGAGGCCCTGTAATAGTTAAAGACATATTTGGTCTTCTGGTCAGTGGTGCACAGTGGATCTGGGGAAGAACAAGACAATACCAGCAAAAGTCATAGAAAGTTTATTGGAATAAAGGAGTTAAGAAATAGTCACCATGAGAAGGATGGATAGCAAAGAAGAACCATCTGCCTCAGAGCTGAGGCAGCCCTGAGAAAGCCAATTGCTTTCTGGTAGGCAGAAGTAAGTTGGTTATATATGTCTTAACTGAAAAGTGGGTTCTGTGGGAAAGAAGGTGAAGGGTTTTTGCTCTATTCAATTGCCAGGTGTGGGAGTCTTTTGATGTCCAGAATGACTAGATGCTGACTGCTAGTTTTTGTATTTGTAAATGTCTTAAGCCTGGGTTTTTTTTTTTACTGGCCTACTTCTGAACTGTCAGCCTGGCAAAGCCCTTATTTGTAATTTTTATGCTCCAGTGATAGTTACCTTTATGTAGCTTGTTTCACTTAGCACGATGTCTATCTGTTCATCTCTGTGTAGTAAATGACAGGATGAGTGAATTTTTCTTTTATTTAGAAGCTGAATGATATCCTATCCTTCCTGTCTATCTATCTATCTATCTATCTATCTATCTATCTATCTATCTATCTATCATCTATCATCTATCTATCATCTATCTATCTATACCTATCACTTACATATTTACCTATCTACCCACCTCTCTATTGTTGTGGGAGAGTTGAGGAAGCAGGTCCTTCTGTTTTTAAAGTGAGCTCCATGAGTGCCAAAGAGAACTCTAAGGGTATTATTTCTAGCCATTGTCTCCAAGTGTTCACATCTGCATCCACCTAAACTTGATGGCCTTAGCCAGATGGAAGCAGAAATACTGATACAGTATGTAGACATTTTGGCTTCTGACCTTTTCCCCAGGCTACCTGCAGGGTTCAGGGGGAGGGCTTGCTTGCTAATGCTCTTTCAGTACCCTCCAAGAGTTCCTCCTAGGTAGTCTCTCAACACTACCACCTATCTATTTATCTACTCACCATATCTTCTTTACCTGGTCATCTGTACATGGACACTAAGTGTTTTACCATGTTTTAGCTACAGTGAACAATCAGCATTAGAATACTTTATGAAACACTCAGTAATTCAATGAACCCAACCCCTCCTTGCCCCCAGCAGCTGACAACCCAGATTTTCAGCAGCACAACTCTAAAACTATTTTCTCTTTAAAAAAATATTTACAAAATGGAAACACTGACAAGACCATAGGATAAGAGGGGTATAATTCCAACCACCAGAACTCCATATTCCACTCCCCTCCCATAGCTTTCCTATTCTTTAATCCTCTGGGAGTATGGACCAAGGGTCATTATGCAGTGCAGAAAGTAGAAGGTGTGGCATCTGTAACTGCTTCTCTGTTGAACATGAACATTGGCAGGTAGATCCATACTCCCGGTCTATCTCTCTTTCCCTAGTGGGGCAGGGTTCTGGGGAAGCGGGGCTCCAGGACACATTGGTGGTGTCTTCTGTCCAGGGAAATCCAGTTGGCATCATGGTAGCATCTGGAACCTGGTGGATGAGTAATGATGCTGAAGGGTTAACATTCCACGTTTGACATCTCTGGACACATTCTGAAGTGAAGCAAGCCAAGGTGTAACTCAGTGCATTGAATAGCTTGGAATAAGTAGATGCAGTATCAGTTGGTATGAATTGAGAGAAGCATGCGGGAACATGAGCCCCACCCTAGACGTTCCAAGACTGGGGGAAATAAGGGCTTTATAGAGGAGGTTCCTGCTGTCATAATTTATGTCCTTTGAATATATATAACTCATAAAGTAATGCCATTCCCCTGGTCTAAGCTTTTAGGAGATTCCACATTTCAACAACTCAGCCTATGCTCTGTGGATTAAAAAGTTTGAGACAGGGAGTTAGGTGGCAGTGCAGCAGGTTAAATACATGTAGTGCAAAGCACCACGGATGGCTGTAAGGATCCTGGTTCGAGCTCCAGCTCCCCACCTGCAGGGGAGTCACTTCACAGGTGGTGAAGCAGGTCTTCAGGTGTCTATCTTTCTCTCCCCCTCTGTCTTCTCCTCCTATCTCCATTTCTGTCTTTTCTATCCAACAACAATGACATCAATAACAACAACTGTTGTAATTTAACTTAAGAAGGGGTTTGGTTGGGGGCTGCTGCGGTGTGTAAAAGGATTCACATAGGGGAGCTGGGAACTGGTTTAAACAATACAAGGTTTATTAGGGTGAAACAGGTAAAAGGCAAAATAAGCACTTATCATTAAGGGTTCAGAGTACACTAGAACCAATAAAGTCTGTGTATAGTCATCAAAAGTTTAGTCCCATGAGATAAACAATTATCAGCTCTGGTAAATGTTGCTCATGGCTGTAGAGGGGTCTAAAAGCTTACCGGCTAGCAGTCACACGTGTTCACTTCCCAGGAGAAGTAGCCATAGCAGAACCTGGCGCATCTCTGCCAAGATGCTTCTGACCAGGAGAATCAGCAGCAGCCAAAGAGAGAGAGCGTGACTTCTGGTTACCTGCACTTTTAAGTCTGTTCAGTCTATCCACAAAACTTTGTACACCAGCACAGACTGGATCCACCCACAGTCTACCATGCCCTGCTCAGATCACTGCATACTCTGTCACCAAGGCTGGCATCAGCACTGTGTTTGGACTTCCATCCATGGTTGCCATCCATATACTGCATCACCACAAACAACAATAATAACTACAACAACAATAATTTAAAAAGGGGGAAACAAAAGGGAAAATAAATAAAAAATAGTTTGAGACAATCAGTCAATTTTCCCCTCTCATATTAATCAAATAGTGATTTACATGACTACAAACTATTTGCTCTTTTAACTCTTGAGTCTGCCTCCTTCTGATGCTTGGCTTCATCTCAGGTAGACTTTCATCTCAGGGAGCCCCAGGCTTATATGTCATGCCCATTGCTTGAAATCCCAGAAGAGAAGGCAGTCTTCAACCACAGCTCTTCAAAAGCTTTGTTTGATCCACTGGTAAGGCAACTCTTTACCCAGAGGAATAGAATGCTCTGATGAGTAGGGTCCAGACCCTGAGCTCCATTTGTTCAGAGGGGCTGTAAGAACCACCACCACCACTGTGGGGTAGAGAGCAGGGCTAGGATTAGAAGCACCTGGAGCCAGTTGCTATGCCCTGCTGTAAGACAGGCATCTGGCACATAGGTTCCAGATGGATCTCCTCCTGTAGAGCAGCTTCATCCCTAACACCCACCATCCTGTGGGTTTGGAGACTATCTGCTGAATACCAATGTGACTGAACTGGGAAACTCCGTAGGGACATCAAAATGATGAATGTTTTTTATTTTCTTTATTTAATTTTTAGAGAGACAAAGAGAGAGAGATTGAATGGAAAGATAAAGAACAAAAGAGAAAGACACTTTAAGCACTATTTCACTGCTTGGGAAACATCTCTAATGCAGGTGGGGTCCGGAAGCTTGCACTGTGGTCCTTATGCATGTTAACATATGCACTCTACTGGATATGCCATTGCCCAGCCGCTTTTATTTTTATAAACCTGTATAGATCTTTTGAAAGGAAGATTTATTAATCCCACTGCTCATTTGGAGATTGTGCTCTAATTAAATATATGGTCTATGTGACTATTAGATATCTAAAGAAATTTTCAAAATGTGATTTTAGAAAGAAATTTTAAAAAAAGGTTTAGCAGACTTCTTAGAAACCAGTATATCAGTATCATTCTATTTTAAAATAGACAGCTATTTTAATTTCACTCTAGTATTGAGATATGTCCTGGTCAGATGGCTAGGAGAATAATTATAAGGACAATAAATACAAATTTAATTTAAATGAGGCTATTAGGGGTTGAAGCTTGACATTTTGGTATTTAGCATTATTATTTATATGTGTAACAAACCATTGCACTAAAGACAAAATGATGCTACATCAGCCAGCACAATTTAAGACATCCCATTTACCCCGTGTGTAGTTTACAAAGCCTTCTCTCTCTCTCTCTGGCTAATCAGTCTGTTAAGCATAATAGCCAATCTGGGCTGGTGGTGTTTAATCACGTTTTGAATGTGATTATCACCGTGTTTTAACAGTGGATGGCAGGACTTTCCAACTGAGATTAGGCCATCTGTAGACAATGGGATTTTACCACGTGATTCAATAGCAGCCTGACTGATCCTGGGATAGAGAACAGTATCTGGCTCACATGAGATTAGATGGAGTCTAGAGACTGAGATATGAGTTCCTCTAGTAGAAACGGAAGTCCAGGGACAATGCTTTTCCCACTAAAAGGGCAAGGACTGTAGGAGCTACTTGACCTTGTGCTCTAGTCCAGAGTCTTTGAGCCTTTTCATGCTGAGAAGATATTGTAAGTGTTGGCTTCTGACCAAATCAACTATATAGAAGACAGAATAGCTTCTTAGCATTCCTGGAAAGCTAAATATGGTACTTGTTTTTAACTCGTCAAACTGTACTGTTAAAATTTGGAGACTTTCACTGTCAGAAATATGAGACAAGTAGAGTCAGGTGTACAGACACAGGAAAGTTTTAATGTAATAGCCAGGAGAGAGCTTGAGAAGGCCACCTATAGAGCCAAGGAGTTTTAGAATCCCAATCAGGGGGAACTTACGAGCTCTCCCTGGGATAGGTTGGTGGGCCCTATATAGCATCTAGGCTTAGGGCTATATCTGACATGAGAAAGCTTGGTGGTCTTGATTTATGATCTACTCAGGGCTATTTCTAGCTGGATGTGTCAGTGCAGGCAGGAGTAAGAAAAGTTTTTCCTGCATGGGTGAGGGGGTCTGCTTGTTCTCAGCATATCCTGTTCCATCTGGTTCAGTAAGAGAAGTTCTTCCTGTGTGGGAAGGGGTCAGGTCTCAGCATATTTCATTCATTCATTTGGATCTCACTCCCTTGATTTTGGGTTGAATTTTCTTGTATTCAGCACAAATGCAGACAAATAAAATTTATATTTATAATTTCTTCATATTTCTAATATATGAAATACAGTTATATTAAGAATGAACCCACTTAATCTCTCTCTCTTTCTTTCCTGCCATGGTTATCTCTGGAGCTCAGTGTTTGCACAATAATCTACCACTCCTGCCATATATATATGACAAGTCTGTTGGATAAGGGATAAGAATTGTTGGGTACAATTCCCACCATCAGAGTTCTGTATCTCACCCCCTCCATTGGAAGCTTTCTTATTCTTTATCCTTCTGGGAGTATGGACCCAGGATCATTATGGGGTGCAGAAGGTGGAAGGTCTGGCTTCTTTAATTTCTTCTCCACTGGACATGGGCATTGGTAGGTTGATCCATACTCCCAGCCTGTTTCTGTCTTTCCTTACTGGGGCAGGGCTCTGGAGAGGTGTGGTTCTAGGAATATTGATATTGAGATAGGGCAAAGAGAAATTGAGAGGGCAAGGGGAAACAGAACAGAGAGTAAAAGCAAAGAGATACCTGCATCCCTACTTCACCACTTGTGAAGTTGTCCCTTGTAGGTGGGGACTGGAGATTTGAATTTGGGACACTGTATATATGGTAATGTGCAGTCAACTGTATGTGCCGCTACCTCTGTTTTGTTTACCCATGACAACAAAAGTTGGGGTGAGATAGATTATCTTATATTAAATATATAATTAAATCAAAATAATAAGAATTATTAAGCCAAAATATATTATTCAATCAAAGTCATCTTGTCTTGAACTTAACAAGTTTCTTCAATAAAAGTTCTGTGACTTAGAAAAAAATATGAATGAGTTAGTCAAGGGAGGAATTCAAGGTCAGGATATTCTGGGATGGTTTAGATAGATTTAATCTCTCTCTTTTAGTTTGAACCTGTAATTCAAAGATTGGTTAGGAGAGAGAATTATTAACATATGAAGCATCACTCTCTCTAAAGAATGACTGAAAATAGAGCAAGGAGGCAACTGTGCCATCTCTTCTTTTTTATATTTTATTTTTTATTTTATTTATAAAAGGAAATACTGACAAAACCATAGGATAAGAGGGGTACAACTCCACACATTTCCCACCACCAGAACTCCATATCCCATCCTCTCCCTTGATAGCTTTCCTATTTTTTAACCTTCTGGAAGTATGGACCCAAGGTCATTGTGGGATGCAGATGGTGGGAGGTTTGGCTTCTGTAATTGCTTCCACACTGAACATGGGTGTTGACAGGTTGATCCATATACCCAGCCTGCCTCTTTCTCCTTAGTGGACCAGTGTTCTTGGGAATCAGAGCTCCAGGACACATTAGTGGGGTTGTCTGTCTCTTCTATGATGCCAATGGGTTCCTGGAATCCTGGGGATTGGTTTTCTCAAAGGGAGGGAGTGACAAATGTCAGAATTCTATCAATTCAAAGTTCTTCTGTGCAGTCTGTGCTTTTGTGAGGCGAGGCAAGATGAATCACCTGGGTGGTCCATCATAAGACATTCAAATACTCTTATTTTTTTTCCTGTGGTTGCAGAAAAGTTCTAAACATGATGCAGTTTTAGTCCAGAGGCAACAATGTGACTATCAAGAAGTTGTAACCATCCTGAATACCTCTTCACTAGACAACCTGGGCAAGTCACACTTTTTTTCTAATCCTCTTTCACCTTTTTATTTGAAGGCAGCTTCCTCAAAGGGCATTTCTTAGACATAACAGTTACCACCTGGCCCAGGGACTGGCAATTTGAGGCAATGATTTCAGGACTGGTCAAAATCCCGAACTGCATTTCTCAGTTCTGTGACCATTTTAGTAGTGCCGATGACTGGCTTTTAATGTATGTCAATAAGTTAGGCAGTGACAGGTCTTTGAACTCAAAGAAGTATCAAAATTGAGGAAGATTGCTGGAAAACACAACCCATGCTTGGATTGTGCAATAGTTACTCAAAGGACTCAAGATAGTGAACTGGATTTCCTGGATCTGCCTTCAGGGGGTCTGAAAGGTAGTCCGTTTTACTCTTCTTACCTTCTGCTGGCCCCGGATCTGATAGCAAGAAGTGAAAATGATTTCATTTTCACTATATTCAATATATAAAAGATCAGAATAAGACATGTCATCTTAGTGTTTCATTTCCCTCCAGGGCCTTCGGGAAATGAGTTCAACACACCTGCACAAAGAACTTTTTTATCTGAAAAGAAAAACCAGTCTCACCTCCACACCTGTTTTGAACTCTGACTGACAGGAGATAGGGATATTCAACATTAGTAACTAAGTAACTGAAGAATGAGGTAGAATATACTTGTTTTCTCTTGCTACCCATCCAGATTAGACTGAATCCCCAGAGTACCCAGCCAGTGGAGAAAGTTGAGGAGGGATTTTGCATTAGGGAATACTTGATGCTGTCTGCAAACACGTTGACCCAACATGGTGAACCCAGGTTAAATGTTTCTCTTGCTGTCTTTCAAGTTTCCTGAGTTTATTCTTGGGGTCAACAGGCTAATTATTTTTTAACATTCTGTACAAGGCTGTGCACATGTATGTGTATGTGCAGAGATTGTGGAGACATGATCCCTGTTGTTACTTCAAAGACTTACTCCTGCAGGGTTGGGCAGTAGCACAGAGGGTTAAACACACATGGCTCTAAGCACAAGGACCAGCATAAGGATCTTGGTTTCAAGGCCCCAGCTCCCTACCTGCAGGAGTGTTGCTTCAGGAGTAGTGAAGCAGGGTGCAGGTGCCTATCTTTCTCTCCCTGTTCTATTTTCCTCTCCTCTCTCGATTTCTCTCTGTCCTATCCAACAATGACAGCAATAACAACAACAACAACAGTAAACAACAAGGGCAACAAAAGGGGAAAAATAGCCTCTAGGAGCAGTGGATTCTTAGTACAGGTATCAAGCCCAAGCAAAAACATTGGAGACTAAAAACAAAAAGAGACTTACTCTTGCTGTTTCCATATCTCAGATCCTGTAACGTCAGCTCAGACACCACATCCTTTGAGAAGCTTCCCCACACTACTGGATCTCTCTTGCCCCACCGTTTTTTTTTTTTTTTTTGCCTCCAGGATTATTGCTGGGGCTTGATGCTTGTACTAATAATCCATTGCTCCTGGAGGCCATCTTTCATCTTTTTTCCATTGTTGTTGTTGCTATTATTATTGTTGTTACTGCTGCTGTTTTTGGATAGGATAGAGAGAAAATGAGAGGGGAGGGGAAGACAGAGAGGGGGAGAGAAAGACAGATACCTGCATACTTACTTCACCACCTGTGAATTGACCCCCCTGCAGGTGGGGAGCCAGGGGGTCGAACCCAGATCCTTGTGCCAGTCCCTGCATTTCACACTATGTGCGCTTAACCTTGCATGCTACAGCCTGGCTTCCCTTACCCCACCATACTATATTCTCACTGTACTAATAGTTCAGTCTGCTCACAAGCCAATAAATAAGGAAATGTACAGAGGGAAAAAAAAGATTTAGAAAGAAAGAAAATTTATTATTTGGCCAAAGAAGAAAAGGATGTTATGTTCAGAAGAAAAAGTTCTCACTGAGGAGGTCAAGGGGAA